>NC_056670.1:25783236-26083236 GCF_018350195.1 Panthera tigris
AGCTGACATGGGATCACCCCCATGGATGGAGATGAGGATTTTTCAAAGAAAAGTTGGTTCAAAGACAGCAGAATGAAAGCCTTGCAGGCAAAATTCGATACACTTGACATAACATATAAAAAGGGGGAATAGCTTTATGATATAAGAAGAATAACTTGAGCATGAGTTTTGACTGAAATTGAAAGCCAACTTGTGTGTTGAAAATGGCAGAATCTGTAAAACTGTTATTTAGAAGTAACAAGCAGGTTAATTTCTACCAACATGTTCTACCGTTTGGAGAATATGATCAGAAGGATCATTTAGTAGGATTATGATAGGAAAGAAAAATTTTGAAGACCTTGACAGGCTCTGAGGGAAATAATGCTCAGGTTGATAATATACCTAGTTTTCCATATTAAAGGACTTTCTACAGCGCTACTTATATTTATTGGTTTCAAATTTTAATGTTTTTATTTATTTTTGAGAGAAAGAGAGACAGACAGACAGACAGACAGACAGAGAGAGAGGGAGACACAGAATCCAAAGCAGGCTCCAGACTCTGAGCTGTCAGCACAGGGCCTGATGCGGGGCTTGAGCTAATGAACCGCGAGACCATGACCTGAGCTGAAGTCAGGCGCTTAACTGACTGAGCCACCCAAGCGCCCCTCTACAAGGCTACTTTTAAAATGTTTTATTTCTATCTCAAAAAAGAAACTGGCTTACCATTTCCCTGCCAAAGTTTATACTTATTAATGCGTATGACTGAGTGAAGTCTTTGCTAAGTGCTTTTTATAGAAGATAAAGGAGATTTGTTATGAAAGACTAGTGGAAGTTTTACGGCAAATGGTCATGGTTTGGGGTCTGTATGGCAATGTGTAGCCCGGTGGGTAAGAGGAACTTCCTTAAATTTTCGTGTAACCCAGGACTGGTGAAGAAGCTCAATGTCTGGTGGATCATGAAGCAAAGGTCCAGGGCACATCACTTGTGGACCAGACAGTGAGCAACATCATCAGGGAAACATGAGGAAACTTCATTTGGCTCAGGAGAAAGCAGCATATAGAAGAAGCTACTTGGTAAGATTTCATTCAACATGGATAGAACTAGAATGTATTATGCTAAGTGAAATAAGTCAGTCAGAGAGGGACAAATACCATATGATTTCACTCATGTGTGGGGCGTAAGAAACAAAACAGACGAACATATGGGAAGCAGGGGAAGAGGAGAGAGGGAGACAAAGCACAAGAGACCCTTAACAATAGAGAACAAGCTGAGGGTTGATGGAAAGAGGTGGGAGGGGAGATGGGCTAGATATGAGTGATGGGTATGAAGGAGGGCACTTGTGATGAGCACTGGGTGTTGTATGTAAGTGATGAACCCCTGAATTCTACTCCTGAAACCATTTCTGCATTGTATGTTAACTAACTAAAATTAAAAAGAAAAAAGAAGAAGCTACTTGGTGAGTACATTGATAATTAGGTATATGAATACATGCAGATCCCTTGAAAGACTTATGAGAAGGGTGGATTATGTTTCAGTAAATGAAAGATCATGCAGCCAAAGATTAAAATAGAATAAGACCTTGGGAGAAGCAACATGCCTGTAATTTCATTGATTAGAATTCACCGGTGTGTTATGGTAATATTTATATTGGTATGCAATATAGATTTCAAAAAGATATTTGTTGGTATCTTGACCATACACGATCAAGTTTTGCTACAAATACAATGCACTCCTCAAAAAAAAAAATCACTTCCAAATTGTGACTATATTTACTTGGATAAAGATACTAAGATTTAGAAGTAAATGTTAAGCTTTTGGAGTATGGAGGTTCCTCAAAGACTTAAAAATAGAAAGAACTACCATACAACCCAGCAATTATACTGGTAGGTATTTACCCAAAGGGTATAAAAATACTGATTCAAAGGGGCACATGCCCCCTGATGTTTGTAGCAGAATTCTCAACCATAATCAAATTATGTAAAGGGCCCATATGTCCATTGACTAATGAATGGATGAAAAAGATGTGGTATGCACATACAATGGAAAACTGTTCAGTCATCCAAAAGAATGAAATATTGCCATAAAAAAAAGAGGGGGAGGCAAACCATAAGATACCTGTAGAGAACAAACTGAGGGTTGATGGAAGGAGGTAGGTGGGAAAAAGGATAGATGTGTGATGGGTAGTAATGAGGGCACTTGTTGCAATGAGCACTGGGTGTTGTACTTGCGATGACTCACTAAATTCTACTCCTGAAATTAATACTACACTATATGTTAACTCACTAGAATTTAATTAAAAACCTGAAGCATAAGAACCCAATGAAAGAAAATTAAAAACAAGGAAAAAGTTGTGTCACACTAAAGAGTGGTGATCCTCTTTTATATCTGCACAAAAAAGCATTTATGTCTGAAATATTAAAAATCTAAAATTAATGGGAAATTAATTAATTAAAATTAATTGAGTAAATATGTATACAATATATAAATTAAATAATTTATATAATTTAATTAATTATATATTTATATAATTGCTTAACATTTTTTTCAGTTTATTTATTTTGAGAGAGAGTGAAAGCGCATACTTGAATGTGGTGAGGGGCAGAAGAGACGACAGAAGGAATTCCAAGAAGGCTCTGCGTGTTGTCAGCGCAAAGCCCCATGTGGCACTCAAACCCATGAGCCACGGGATCACGACCTGAGCCAAAATCAAAAGTCAGACTCTTAACCGACTGAACGACCCAGTCACACCCCTGCAATTGTTTTAATTATAAGATTTCCCATTACAATAATTTTGAAAATTTTATTGGATATCTACTTTAAATTTACATAATGTATGTAGTTGAATATTTGGTAACACCTAGTTTAGGGTTGTAAAGTTATTTTTGAATAAAATAAATAATAAAAGACTTCCTATTAAAATTTTTTAATGGATTAATTAATTTATTTTGAGAGGGACAGAGAGAATGCAAGCAGGAGAGGGGCGGGCAGAGAGAGAGAAAGAGAGAGAGGATCCCAAGCAGGTTCTGCAGGGTCAGCACCAGAGCCTGACGTGAGGCTTGAATTCACAAAACTGTGAGATCATGACTTGAGCCGAAATCAAGAGACAGATGCTTAACCAACTGAGCCACCCAAGTGCCCCAAAAGTCTTCCTATTTTTAAAAAATGTTTTATTTTTGAGGGAAGAGAGGGGGCAGACAGAGGGGGAACAGAGGGTCTGAAGCCGTGGTGACAGCAGTGAGCCCGATGCGGGGCTTGCGCTCACAAACCATGAGATCACGACCTGAGCCAAAGTCGGAAGCTTAACTGCCTGAGCCACCCAAATGCCCCAAAAGTTTTCCTCTTTTTTTCAAATTACTCAGTTTACTTCAATACTTAATAAATGTCATCATATCTTAGATGGGGGATGATGAATTTTTATATTGTTTACAAACAAAAGCTTTGAGGTTTGTAGTTATTACTGAATTATAGTTTAGAGTTACATAAATTTGGGGATAACCAAATTCCAAAAGTACTTCCCAGGGTTCATTAAATTACAATTTTTGCTGTTAGGTAATTTGGTCAGGCACATGGGCCATCTGTTGAATTGAATACAGGCTGTATAATCTGCTTGGACCATCTTTTTGTTGTATATAGTTTATCTCATTTATTTAATTACTACATGCTTCCAGATTTTTGTGGTTTGCAATATGTTCACTCAACGAAGTTCTGTCCATATTGCATTCTTATTCATTGAGAAGCAACTAACATTTCTTGTTGATTAACAGTCTGCTTTGCTTATCATTTAGTGGTAGAATGATAGCACCAGCACTGGTTTATTTCTCTTTTTGCAAACTTTATTATGTGTTTATTATTGGTAAGAAATGTATGCATTTCATTAAAATTATTTAATGTTTTCTTTCCTCCCTTGTTCAGAAAATCTGAGCATCTTATGGATATTAGCATAGTTTCTCTTCACTTTTGTCATATTCTGAAATATTTTAAAGTTGAAATGTTTGAAAATGTGGAATTTTCGCCTTCTCTGTCTCTCTCAGAAAAAGTTATGATTACTCTGATATTCAACAGCTATTACAAATTATACCTGATCCTTCATCTTTCACCTTTTTATTTTTATTATAGCCATCATCTAGAGATCTTTCAGATTATCCTCCTAATCCATATAGATTCCTATTTTCTAGTTTTCCATGAAGAGCTGAGATTGTATCTGCTTGCTTTTCTTACTTGAATGCATTCATGTAATGTGGAAAATGAACCATCATCATTTCCTTTATATGGTATCAGCACATTAATTTCTAAAAGTTCTGTAAGTTAAAGCATTTTGCATTGCATGCATTTAGATGAATTAAAAAAAAACAAATTCAACTATTTGCTTGTCTGGTTGTCCTATTAGTATAGTACAATACAGTGTTCTTTATCTCATAATTTTTTTTGTGAAACCATTAAAATCTCTGTATTGCTTTGCATGTACAGAAGCACTTCTCAGGCATCATAGAATCCCTCTAGTTTACTGTACTAAATTGCTTAAATTTTAATATGTGTTTAAAGTATTTGGAACTGACACTGTGCATTTAATATTATACCCTATGGGAAATCATGCTACTGATTATTCCCCCCAACACATTTTTTTTTGGTTTACTTCTATATAATTGATTGTCATAATTCTACCATGTTAAGAATTCATTTGATCTCGTGTCTTTAAATTTGGATCATGTTGACTTTCAATTTTTAAAACATCAAGAGACTTCTACTGCTGCAGAACAACACTTCCGCAAGCACAGCCATAAAAGCTGAATAACAGCTGGTTGAGGCATTTGGGAACAAACTCAAGGCGGAAAAGCCATGAGGTTTCAAGATCACAGAGAGCAAAAAAGCGCATGCACATTAGAGCAAGCCTCATATCTTCTGCTGCCTTTCCCGTTTAGGCATGTGCTAATTACTAAGCCACACTTGGCAAGAGTTATGTATATGTATTTTGTATATTTTTTCTTTACTTTCTTGTACCTTTTTACATGGCCTTCAATAGAAAAATGAATATATTAATCACATTACTCATTCATCTCAGTGAATTATATACTGAGACTATTAAATTTAATATTTAATTTTATTATTCTTTTTGCTTTTCATCTGTATGATGCCTTATGTGATAGGTGGCTTTTTTATAAATAAGAAAATTGTGCTTTCTATGTAATTAACTGCTGTATTAATATGACAAAGCATAGAAAGCTAAGTGAGAACTTGTTCATAATTATTTGTTCTTTTTACTTTTAATACATTTATTGAAAATCATCTCAATAACAAGGAATATTTGTTTACTTATTTTACTGCAGTTACAAAGAAAATTTACCAAATATGCGTTGTTCCTTATAGATAAGCAATACTAATTCATGTAGTTCTCAAAGTTGACTCAGAGGACACAAAAATAGAAAGTTTTTGAAAATCAGTTTACAGTTATAAGAATTAGTTGTTCATGAAGACGAAACTACTTACATTTTGCCTGGTATAATAGATCTAGATGGAAAGTAGATATAATAAAGCATAAATCCCATAAAGCTATATAGAAAAGGTATTATAATATGCACATCCATTTGTATTTAATAATTATGTGTTTACATGGCTTTTATGATTTATGAAGTCTTGGTCAAATTACCCAAATTAGCTTCCATAATTATGGAAAGAGGTTAATAATAACAACCCGGTAGCATCCAGTGTCTAATAAGTATTCAATAAATATTAACATTTCTGTAATAAAAAATTCTTCTTATTCAATTATTCAATTATTTTTAGGACTATATTTAAAGTATGATAAAATAATTAAAAATTGACAGTACTGTATAGTATTTTAAGCATCAAATATTTATAAAAAATAATCTATTATTTGAAATTTCAAATAATCTTTCGTATCAGAAATTTATATTTAATTTTATAAACAATTAGCACCTAGAAAGAAATTTAGAGATCTTCCAATCTAACTCTCTCATTTTGTAGATGACATAACTGAGATGTGTAGATATTAAGTGTATTTTCCAGAATGACAAAGACTATTACTGACAAGTCTAAAATTAAATTTCATATTACTTTGTTTCTGTTCAGCATTTTGGCTTCATAGCTGACTGTCTCTTAATTTATTCTCACCATTAGGAAAGGAATTGAGGTAGAAATTTGTGATCATAGTGCCTTACTTATCGACTCTAAGTAAATGTCAGTTAAGTTATAACTCACTATGATCATTCTAGTTTTCAATCTCTTTTTTAAAGACTTCATTTCTACATTTTTATTGCCAATGTCCATTTTTCTATTTTGGTAATTTTTGTTGTATCCGTTTAAGATTTTTTAAAACAGGAATATAATTTCCTCAAATATTTTAATACTTGTCATTGCCAACAGAGCTGACATAGATTCAAAATGACTGTAAGGATATATATATATATATATATATATACTAGTAATGAACCGACCCAGATGAAAAATGTCCACTAAGTTGTGCAATATGAAAAATGAAAGAAATGTATGCATAAGTAGAATGTACTAAAAGAGGCAAAACTCAACAAGGGAGCCATTTGCATCACTAAAACTCAAAAATCCTCTGGCGGTATTACCAAATATGTCCAAAGAGTAGTGCAAGGTGGAGATGAAAGCAGAAGGATTGGTTGAAATTGTAAGAAGAATCCGTGAGATCCCCTAGGTCCTCTTTCCCAGTTTTCATTCTTAGCCTGGTGAACAGCCCCCACCCAACAGGAAACAAGAGGTTTACTCTTTAGCGAAAGTAGCAGGAGGCAAAGAGACTCCCCATTAGGATACCAGGAAAAAAAAAAAAAAAAAGGTAGGGGAAATTAATGATAGTTTAGCATTTAGTCTGAGCATTGCCATTGAGAAATTCTTCCCAAGCTCCACCCTTTCCCTGGTCCTGGATAAGGAAAGCTCATCTGAGAATTTAATATAATTGGACAAGGCAGCATTTGATTATGTTTCGAGGTGAAACATGTGCTGTTATCAGGGAATAATGTCATAGTAGCTTTTACATTGCTTTGATCTGACTTAATTGATTCCGGAAATAAACCAAAAAAGACAATGAAATTGAGTGATTTGGCTAATAACCTTATATACAGTTTTCTGTATTCTCTATAGTGATGACTGGATCTAACTAATTTCTGGTTTCAATTGAGCATGCTTGAATTCTGGCTTAGAAGTGGCTGTGATTTCTGATTATATAAATATAATTTGTTTTTAAATGAATTTGTCTACATTGAGGTGCTCAGATATGAACCCTGCAAAGACTGAAATGTTCTTGCACGCTTGTTGTCCCATCAAAAATATCCAACAATTGATAATTCATAAAAGCAGCATGAAAACCTCGTGCTTCCAAAGTTGAAATGACCGTCACTAAAAATTTAGTAACAAATCACTATTCCTCAACCAGCTTTTCCAGTTTGGATTGATCATGTCCACAGATGATGATGGTTTATTTTCTAGCTCAAAATGAAGAATGTTCGGGTCTGAGAGCTGAGGCCATTATTGTTCACGTCCTTTTGATCCAGGAAATTCTTGCCCAAAAAGGCAAAAATAAGGCTGTAACGTTCAACATACTGCATTATTTAAAAAAAAAAAAAAAAAAAAAAGTGATGAAACAAATTTATCTAACCAAATTGTTCATCCGGGCAATTCGATATTAATAAAGCAATTCATTTACTTACTAAAAATTACTTCAAGGCCTATGTCTTGCTGTGTCCAATAATACTAAACTATTATGTCACAAACTTTACCCGATCTCAATAAATAATCTTTTTAAAGGACAACTTGATCTCAGATTCCAAAACCATGAATAAGCATTCATCCATAATTTCCTCCTGCAAGCCTCTCTTTAAACTGTAGTGTTTTCCTTTACTGGGCATGTTTAATAAACTTTGCACTGTTAACAGATTAGTGCACCAGTCTTTCGAGAGAGTTAACTTTCAGCAGGGATTTCTTTCCCCAACTCAGCAGTCTCGTTATATATAAAGTTGAAGTTCAAACATACCTGAAATATAAGCCAGAACTTTCATTTATCCTAACAAATAATTTTTAATTCACTGAGAGCCATGGTAGAGAGATGAATTTAGTTATATTTTATTATGGAGATAGTTTATTTGATCTCTTTACAGTAGGTTTATTTCAGTTCCCCACCTTTGGTGTTCTTGAAGATTCCTTAAGATAAGAATGTGGTGTGATCATTCAGTAATTACCACATGAAAGGTTAAACATTTACGACTCTAGATCTGATATCAGAAAGACTTCTGTTTTATTCATGTCTATGGAAAGCCCACACTGTGCATGACATGCGGTTGCACTCCATAATATTTGTTGAATTAATGAAAATATTAACTGATTCATGGCTTGTAGAATTCCCTCACTTCTGGCACCTGTGGATTTAATTCAATTTCTTCCAGAGGTAAATATCCCATCAATATAAACTACATTATGTGAATTACATTTTATCCACCGCCTGTAGGTGTTTATAGTGCAAGAGTTTCTGTTTCAATCTCATTGGCCTTCTCATAATATCAAATACTAGTTCATTCAATGCATCCAGTCAAAATTCTGGAAAGGAAGCTGGTGAGAGGAGAAAACAGCTTAAAGGAACGATTTAAACCTGCAAGGACTGTTTAAATTTCTGAATGGTACAACATTTTACCATTTTAATAAGTTTTGATTTTAATAAGTTTATATACTCTGTTCCCAAGCAGATGGTGAAGCTTATGAAGAAGGTGAAATGTGCTCTAGAGAAATAAATATGGTACATCCCAATATAGTGTTAATAAGTTACTGACCTAACATTATATGTCTTACACAGAGACTCTCTCAGATTCATTTTTGTGTGTCAGAAATCTTGTTATAAAATAAACACTAATTATTCATCCTATATGTTCAGTGATCAAGATTTTTTCTTTCAGAACCAGATAAAATATTTATCTTATTGTTTGGGGTTCCTCAACCAGGATAATCTTGTCTTTCTTACCCTCTTCATTCCTTCTCCCTACTAGAAGATAATTTTCTATTATAGGGGTATATCAGTTTAATGCTATGATAGAAGGACAGTATTGTTAGGAGATGTCTTATTTATCTTATAAATGTTCCACTTTGAAAAATCTAAACAGATTAATTGTACCAGCTTAGGAGGACTTTGACCATAAAGATACATTGCCTTGCCTCTAATTTTCTGACCCCAGCCTTGATCACTGAAAGGGGAGAAGATAAGAGGAGGGATTCCAAGAATAGTTTATCAATGTATATGAAAAGTCGACCTGAAACATAAAAACTATTTTTTTAATTTCCTTTTGTGCTGTGAATGTGTGTTTGATAATCCACAATTACACTGCACATACACATTCTTTGAGACGTTGAATTTGTATTTCAATTCAAAATTTGAGAACCTGCTGTGTATTTAGCATGACATTGATTTCAATTCCCATCTTTTCTGTTATGCACAGACTTTAAATTTGTACCTCATGATTCACTTATTATCTGGGATCAATGGTGGTTGTTCTACTTCTGCTAGAATACATGTGGCAGATTGTTTTCCTTGACCCTATAAACCTTAACTGATAGCAGTATAAAGGAACAATCAGGAAATGTTGAATGTCTGGGACAGGATAATAAAATGATTTATACAAATGATGAGCCAAAATGAGAAAAGGGGGCACGAGTGAAGATAATAAGGATGACCAAATCCATATCCATTGTGTTGTTTAATATAGTTAGGTACCTATGGATATTAACTCTTACACCTCAAACAAAATAAGTCTTATTATTGATTGTCTTTTTATTTCTGGAATATTGGGTATTATAAGAATTTTAAATACAAACTGTAAGCCAGTGATTATTTTTAAAAGGCATTATAACTAATTTCATTTATTATAATCCTTATCTATAAATGCCAATGTTCTTGTACTTTCTTGTAATCCTGCAAGACAGTTTAAGTGTTTATTTACGCATATCCTATGCACAGTTAAATTAATTTATAAATCTAACTTCTGATTTTTTGCAATAAAACCAGTGCACAGTATATCCAATTGAGTTATTTTTACAGCACAAAATGATCAAAACTTCCATTATTTAGGGCGCCTGGGTAGCCCAGTCAAACATCAGACTTTTGATTTCGGCTCAGGTCATCGTCTCACAGTCGTGTGATCAAGGCCTATGTTGGGCTCCACGCCGAGTGTGAAGCCTGCTTAAGATTCTCTCTCTCTCTCTCTCTCTCTCTCTCTCTCTCCTTCCTCTGCCCCTTTTCTCAGCCCATGCTCTCTCTCTTTCTCTCTTTACAATAAACAATGATGCCATTATTTATCCAACAATCGAATTGAGAGCTAACAAAAATTTGCTGACTTTCTCTAATAATTTAAATCATCTATGGTACATAGATACCAATAAAAAAAGAATCCTGAGGTCTGTTATGACACACCGCTATTTGTAACAAATTTATATAACATCAATTTTTTTTTAATTTTTTTTAACGTTTATTTATTTTTGAGACAGAGAGAGACAGAGCATGAACGGGGGAGGGTCAGAGAGAGGGGGACACAGAATCTGAAACAGGCTCTGGGCTCTGAGCTGTCAGCACAGGGGCCCAATGCGGGGCTCGAACTCACGGACCGCGAGATCGTGACCTGAGCCGAAGTCGGCGCTCAACCGACTGAGCCCCCAAGCGCCCCTATATAACATCATTTTAAGATGTATAGCTCCAAGTTATACTCTGACTGCGAGAAGCTAGAAACCATTCAAAGCAAGTGACTTTCTGCCTCATGCTGAGTATGACTTTTTAAAATTAATTCAGAGTACCTTCAGATGCCAAGAAGAAAAAGTTTAAACACTAAATCTCTCTCCAGGTCTATTTTCTTAACAAATAGCCAGGCAACAGGTGGTTTGAGGAACCGCACAATCTCCCCATAATCTCTAGAAACTAGCCGCGTCAAAGTTGCTTGAAATTAATTATCCAGATACGTTTCACCTAAGCATCTCCAAAACAAAATTCTTGTAGTCCTATGTCCCTTTATTATTAGATACCTTTCACTAATTCACATACCAGTGTCTAGAATTAATTTATATCTATTGAGTAACATATGTACAAATTGTTCTCTGCCTTTCTAATATCCAATCTGAATGTAAAGTGTCTTACCTTTCGACAACACTGATGTATATAATGTTCATTTGGATTCCAATCTTCAGCAAAGTTATGATTTGTACATTCTTTCACTATTCAAATACCTTAAAGTCAATTATCCCCCTATCTATGGACACATTCCATTAACACCATTTATGTCTTAAGTGAAAAATATTAAAAATAAATTATTTTATTTGGACATAAAATTAGGCTGATTATGACCAATTTTTATGTTTTAATCATTTAACAAAATGGTTTTCTTAATGTTTGAGTCTTTTAAGACTACAAAAGCAATTGACAAGAAATAGGCACATTAAAAGGCCTTATGTTAACACTTATTGACATAAATTATGATACTCTATTTACATTTTGTCAGGAGAATAATCAATCATTAATGTCCAGCTCTCATTTCAATATAATGGCATAAAGATCAAGGCGAGTTATAAAAGCAATTATCTAAAACTTACCATTTAGGTAATATAGAGTTCAAATATTTATGCTAATTAACATTACTACTACAAAAATCCCTATTAACAAATTTATTAACCATATAAGTATTCTAATTGAGGCCTAATTCTTATGTGGTTTTCAATAATAATGAGTGAATAGAACCCAATAAAAACTCCCTTTCTCTGGGAAATAAATTAATTAATTGTTAAGGTTTTAAAAAGAAAAGAATGAACAGAGACTACTGAGATCAAAAAAATTCCAGGAAGAGAGATGCATTTCACTGAAAGCTGATACCAGGTAGTACATTATAAGACTATTTTGTTCCATTGATCTTGTGACTATTTTCATGCCTGTATGATACTCTTTTGATTCATATACCTTTATAATATAATTTAAAATCAGAAAGTGTGAGGGCTCCTGGGTGGCTCAGTTGGTTAAGTGTCTGACTGTTGATTTCAGCTCAGGTCATGATCTTACGGTTCGTGAGCTCAAGCCCCATGTCATGTTCTGCACTGATAGCGTGGAGCCTGCTTGGGATTCTGTCTCTCTGTCTCTCTCTCTGTGTGTGTGTCCCTCTTCCACCATCAAAAATAAATAAATAAGCATTTAAAATCAGAAAGTGTGATTTCTTAGCTTTGTTCTATCTCAAGATAGAATAGCTTTGGCCACTCAGAGTCTTTTGTTGTTCCATACAGATTTTAAGATTGCTTTTTCTGCTTCTTTAAAGAATGTCATTGGAATTTTGGAAGGGAATGCATTGAATTTGTAGGTGGCTTTCAGTAGTATGGACAATTTGACAATATTCACTCTCCTGTCACTCCATAAAGATGGCTAGACATGGCTGTCAGAGCCAGGAGATCCAGGGAGGGGGCAGCTCCATCCTTCATGTAGCTGCCTCAAATGGTGGGATGCCAGGTATGTGTACACGCTTGTTCCAGGGAGAAACCTGTGACTTTTTTTGCTCTCGTTATTGAGTGAGCTGAATGGAGAAAGAGCTGTCCGCAGGATTCCCCAGTATCCACGGAAGATTTCAGCAAGCCCCCGATGAAGTTTGGCCCTTAGGCAGCAGCTTTTAAAGTATACAGATAAAACCCTTTCAGGGAAAGACTTGGAAATTGGTATTTTGCCTGTTCCCTTTGTGTTGAACCCTGGGTAGATCGCTGTTTGAGAACGACTTCTTTATTTCCTAGAGAACTTTATTTCCGAGTCTTGTAGAACTCGTGGATGGAAGTTGTGTTGGATATTAGAGCCTGATGATCTGGGGACCAGTCCCTCATGCAATAACTACAAAAGCTGGGGCACAGACATGTGTACAAGCTGTTTCCCGTGAGATATTGGTGACTTGGAGAGGGTTTGAGAACGAAGTCAGTGGAGGTGACTGCAGGCTTTCCCAGTCTCCTGGGAACATTGTAGCAGGCTCCTAGTTATGTATGAAATTAGAAACCTGGTCTTCAAGCAGCAGCTTTTAAAGTATGTATATAAACCCTTTCAAGGAAACAATAATAAATGAGTCTTTTAACTTGCCCCCTCTGCATTGAGCCTTGGGTGATAGTTGTATTTTTTTCTTGCTTGCCTGTTAAGAAGAGCCTCCTTGTTTTCTATAGTTTTGTGGGTCTAATGGATGCAAGCCTCTTTGGCTTTCAGAGCCTGGTGTTCTGAGGGCCTATCTTTCAGGTGGGAATCTCTAAAGTTGGGGCACTGGATGTGAAATAGAGACCCCAAAAGTAAACCCACATATATATGGTCAGTTAATTTATTTAAAAAGGAGCTAAGAATATACAATGTGGAAAGGATAGTTTCTTAAAAAAAATAATGTTGGGAAAACTGAACAGCTATACACAAAAGAGAGAAACTAGACTTTACCTTCCACCATAAATAAAAATCAACTCAGAGTGGGGCGCCTGGGTGGCTCAGTTGGTTGGACGTTCCACTTCAGCTCAGGTCATGATCTCGCCAATCCTGAGTTCGAGCCCATATAGGGCTCTGTGCTGACAGCCCAGAGCCTGGAGCCTGTTTCAGATTCTGTGTCTCCCTCTCTCTTTCTCTGCACCCCTGCCCCCCCCCTTGTGCTCTGTCTCTCTATCTCAAGAATAAATAAACATTAAAAAAATTTTAAAAAATCAACTCAAAGTGGATTAAAACTTGAAGAGAAGACATTGAACTTCAAAACTGCTAGAGGAAAACATAAGAGGTAAGCTCCTTGACATTGGTCTTCGCAATAAGTTTTTGGAGTTGACATAAAAGCAAAAGGAACAAGAGCAAAAATCAACAAGTGGGAGTACATCAAACTAAAAAGCCGGTGTGCTGCAAAGGAAAATCATAAAGTGAAAGGCAACATATAAAATGGAAAAATATATTCACAAACTATATATCCATTACGGCCACAACATCCAACATATATAAGGAACTTACAAAACTCAGTACCAAAGAAGCAAACAATCCAATTTTAAAAGGGACAAAGGATTTGAATAGATATTTCTTAAAAGAAGACACGCAACACAACATCACCAATCAGTAGCGAAAAATACAAATGAAAACCACAGTGAGATATCTACTCACACCTGTAAATGCTGATGGTGACGTGGAAAAAAAGGGAGTCTTTATACCCTCCCTGAAGTAATGTCAATTGGTAGAGTCACTATGAAAAACAGTATGAGGTTTCTTTAAAAAATTAAAAATAGGGTGCCTAGGTGGCTTAGTCAGTTAAGCATCCTATTCTTGGTTTCGGCTTAGGTCATGATCTCATGGTTTCTGAAGTTGAGCCCCACACTGGGCTCCATGCTGACAGTGTGGAGCCTGCTTGGGATTCTTTCTGTCTCCTCCTCTCTCTGACCCTCCCCCCACTTGCACTCTTTCTTTCTGTCTCTCAAAATAAATGAATAAGCTTTAAAATAAAATAAATTAAAAATTAAAAATAAATCTACCATATGATCCAACTATCCCACTCTAGTTTTATATCCAGAGGAAATTAAATCATTTTCTCAAAGAAGTATCTTTACTCTCATGTTCACTGAAACATTATTTATAATAACCAAAGTATGGCTCTGTGTCCACTGATGGATAAATGGATTAAAAAATTTTGATGTGTCTATATGTATACATATGTGTATATACATATGTGCATGTGTGTATATATATATATATATACACACACATATACAAACAAAAATTGAGTTTATTAACTTTTTAGGCAAGTGAATACATACCAATAAATAATTCATACTATGGAATATTATTCAACCTTGAAAAGAATTAAATCCCTCCTTTTTTGTGTGTACGCTAAACGGATGAAACTTTAGGGCTAAGCAAAGGAGCCAGAAAGAGAAAAACAAACACTCCACTTATCTGTGGAATCTGACAGAAAAAAAATGCTAAAGTCATAAAAATAGGGACTCAGAGAGTAGAACGGTGGTTGCCAGGAGCTTGGGGGTAGGGAAAATAAAGAAATGTTGGTAAAAGGTACAAACATAAGTTATAACTTGAATAAAGTCTGAGAATCTAATGTACAAATGGTCCAAGACTGGTAACACTGTATTGCATAATACAAATTTGCAAGGGAATGGGACATTAATGTTCTCAACAAAAAAAGAAACAAAACCAAAAACAAGGTAAATATGTGATGGATGTGCTAATCACACATTGTACACTTCAAATATCTTATGATTTGATTTTCAATTGTACTTCAAAAGAGTTGTAAAAAGTATCAGTATTGGCTCACCAATCGTGATGAGTGTACCTGACTAATGAAAAGTGTTTACAGTAAGATAAACCATCAACTGTGTGCAGGGGGCGGAGCTATATATATGAGCTTCTCTGTACTTGCCACTCAATTTTCCTGTAATAATTTTCCCATAAAATTGCTCTATAAAAATAAAATATATTAAAGACAATCAATATGAAAATATAATGGAGAAATAATTATAGTGTAAGAAGTTGTTTTGAAACTATTATTTTAAGATCCTGGAAAAGCTGTTGAGATTTTGAGAAAGAGAAAGCAAACAGTAGAAATAAGGTAGAGGAAACACAAATCTAAGACAACAGCCACAGTACATGGCCTCCCAAGGGGGTCACCAGAGATGCTCCATATCTTGCAAAAATGATACAAATATTAAAAACGGACGCGGGTAGTGAGAACCGTACTTATAAACTTTGCTGCAGGTGCAATCCACTCTCTTTCCTTCACAGAACTATCAGCACCTAATTGTGGCTTCCGCTTGTAGGTAAAGTCTAGAAAACATTTTAGAAAAAGTTGCACTCTACCTGAGAAATCTAAGGACGGATATTAATTCCTGAGAAAAGAAACAGAAAATCCTAAGAGAGCAAGGGGCTTAAGGAGGGATGGAGAAGAAAGAAGTAGAGAGAATGTCATTCCCCTAAAGTGAAATGAGCTGAAGTGTTCCTCCAATACTTTACCAGAGCAGTTTTGGGGATTTTAGCTGCCTGCTTCTGTCTGCTGCTTGATCCATACTCTCTCTGGGGTAGCCGGTCTATCAACACTTGTACTGAGGAGAAAGCCTGTTATAGAAATATGCATGTCACGACCGCAGAGATATGTTGCATTAAGCACTGGAGGAATCATACTTTCAGAAATCTGGATGGAAAAGCAATAAAAAATACATATTTTAAGAAAACCAGCAACATGAACAAAAAAGACTGAGCTGAACAAACAAAAATTAACTTTCAAAGAAATTATTATAAGACTAGAAAATAACCTTTGAAATTTATATTAGGTATTCACAGAAATTGAGAAAATGTTTTATACATAAAATACAAAGAGACTACTATAAAAAGGAGCAAAATACGAGAAAAGTTCTTGAAAATTAGATTATGACCACTGATATGAAAAATTCACAGGATAAAATGAATAATAAACCATTAAAAGAGGAATATAAAATGAATCATATGGAAAAAATTGAACACAGATGACAGTGTATAGGTAACCAGTTGATAAATGATCAGCTAATATTTGGCAAGGTAGCTAAGAATACTCAATGGACAAAAGAGGGTCTCTTCAATAAATGGTGCTGGGAAAATTAGATATTTACATGCTAAAGAGTAAATCTAGAACCTTATCTTACATGGCTCACAAAAACTAACTTGAAATAAATTAAAGACTTTAATGTAAGACCTAAAATGGGGAAAAATCTTCTTGACGTGGGTCTTTACAATGATTTCTTGGATATGACACCTAAAGCAGAAGGGGCAAAATCATGACTGCCTCAAACTCAAAACCTTCTGCACAACAAAAGAAATGAGCAACAAAATAAAAAGGCAACCTATGGGAAAATATTTGCAAGCATACATCTGATAAGGGTCTAATGTTCAAACTTTATAACGAACTCCTACAACTCTATAGCAAAATAACAAATAGCCAATTAAAAAAATGGGCAAAGGACCCACATAGACATTTTGCCAAAGAAGATGTTCGATTGGCCAAAAAGGTACATGAAAAGGTGCTCAACATAACTAATCATTATGGAAACGCAAATCAAAATCATAATGACTTATACCTCACATCTGTTAAAATGGCTATCATTATGAAGATAAAGGGTAACAAATGCTGGTGGGGATGTAAAGAAAAGGGAACACTTGTGCATTGTTGGTGGGAAGGTAAACTGGTGCAGCCACTATGGGAGACAGTATGGACCTTCCTCAAAAAATTCAAAGTAAGACTGTCATATGATCTAGCAATTTCACTGCTTAAATAAAGTCATATCCTAGAGAGAGATGTGTACCATCATGCTCATTGAAGCATTATTTAAAGGAGCCAAGCCCTAAGTGTCCATCAGTGGGTGAATGAATAAAGAAAAACAATGTGTGTATGTACACACTCACACACACACACACACACACACACACACACACAGGAATATTATTCAACCACCAAAAAGAAGGAAATTCTGCTGTTTGTGACAACATGGCCGGATCTTGAGGGCATAATGCTAAGTGAAAAAAGTCAGAAAAAATAAATATTGCATGATCTCACTATGATCTCACTTGTGGAATCGCAAAACACAAAAACAAAAACAACTCATAGAAACAGAAATCAGATCTGTGGTTGCCACAGTAGGGAGGGGGGAAGGGGGAATTGGATAAAGGTGTTACAAACTTCCAGTTATAACATCAAATAGATCTAAAATTAATGTGCAACATGATGACTATAGTTAACAGCACTGTATTGTATATTTGAAACTTGCTAAGAGAGTACATTTACAAGTTCTCATCACAAGGGAAAAATAAACCAATGTGAAGTAAGGTGTTGAGTAAGTTTATTGTGGTAAATTATTTTGCAATATATACATGTATCAAATCATTATGTTGTACATCTTAAACTTATTAGATGTTATATGTAAATTTTATCTCAATAAAACTGGTGGAGAAAAGAAAATCAGTTTATTATTTACTGCAAAAGAATTAAAGAAATAGAAGAAAAATCCATAAAGCACTATATTAATATATCAGGACTTCCTTAAAATGAGAATAAATAAAATTGAATTGTTAGAAACAAATAAAAAATGGGAGAAAAATTCACTGCTGTCTTTGATTCAAATTATAAAAACAGAAGGCCCACCCGCCTGGGCATTTCAGTCAGTTAAACACCAGACTCTTGATTTTGGTTCAGGTCATGATCTCACAGCCATGAGATTGAGCCCAGTGTGGGCTCTGAGCTGCTCATGGAGGCTGCTTGAAAGTCGCTCTCTCCTTCTCCCTCCTCCCCTCCCCCATTCGCACACTTGCACACACGCTTTTTCTCTTTAAAAAAAAAAAAAAGACCCACCTACCACCTAGAATGTCAACTTTGTAAAATTTTAGAGCCAAAATGGAAAAAAAAAAATAACATAGTAAAAAAATCATAGGTAGTTTTTAACATTTATATTTCATGTTATGGATATATAAACTCAATAAATACAAAGTTTAAATGGTTAACATTTAACAAATATAACAAAAATAGTAACATCTGGCATAAAATTTCTATTATTTTTAAAAGCCTAATATAAAAATCAAATGCATGTGAAGCTAACATATCCCTTACTGTGATTTTTTTCTTTTTATGAATTTTAGTTGCCTTTAAAAACTGCACAAAGGCCAAACTCACATATGAAATCATATGGGATAACATTCATAGCAGATTCCATTCGCAGCCCACATCCCAACCATTCTGATATGCTCCTCAGGATTTCTAAGACCAGCTTCTCTGGACCAGAGGGGATTTTTCTGGAATCAGTGGAAAAGTGCTGCAGGTCTGTCTGCTATTGTGGTGAATTAACACCTTTGGTAACAGCTCTCAGTAAATGATTCCCGATAATCTGTATTTATCACAGATATGCTAAGAGAAAAAGAGAGAGAGAGAGAGAGAGAATTTGAGGGAGGCTCCAGGCTCCAAGCTGTTAGTTCAGAGCCAGACGCGGGGCTCCGACCGTGATATCATGACGTGAGCCTAAACTGGACACTCAACTGACTGAACTGGCGAGGTGCCCCGGATATGTGTTTAATAACATTTTGCAAAGTGTTCAGTCAGGATAATCTAGTTGCCTGTGGTAACAGCAGTCTTAATATTGCACTCTCACTGGCTATCTTCTCTCCCAGGTACCACTCCCTGGTTCCCCTCCTTGAGGTTCATTCCTATATATACTAAGACTATTCAAATCTCTGCCTCAGGGTCTTTTGGAAGAATTCAAATTTAGATGGGATCCATTTTCAGAAAACTTGAAAAAATACAGCGATGCACCACTCTGTGTTTTGATGAACAACTAAAATAAAGGACGTGGGTTAAGATGGCAGAGTAGTAGGGGGACCCCGGGCTTACCTCCTCTCTCAAACGCAGCTAGATCAGCATCAAATAATTTTGCACACCTAGGAAATCAACCAGATGATTAAGAGAACGATCTGAACAATTAAAGGCAGAGAGTGTGGCAGGCTTATTTTAACAAACAAATCAAAGCACACTTACTTAAGGGTCCATACACTCCCAACTGCAAGCAAGGGGGAAATCTGCAGAGCACTGATCTGTGGAAAAGAGCAGCCAGAACACAACAGAAGAGTGCACACAGCATACACCAGAAGCACTTCCTGAAACACCAGGCACTGGACATTGTATGACCCCTCCTAACACAGCATTCTTTTCAAGAGCAGGAAACACAACAAGCTTTCATAACACACAAAAGACAGAAACCTAGACAAAATGACAAGATGGAGGAATTCTTCCCAAAAGAAAGACCAAGAATTAAAAACAGCCAGGGATTTACTCAAAAAAGATATAAGGAATCTATATGAGCAAAATTTTATTTATTTATTTATTTATTTATTTATTTATTTATTTATTTAATGCTTATTTATTTTTGAGAGAGAGATAGAGTTGAGCAGGGGAAGGGTAGAGAGATGGAGACACAGAATCCAAAGGGGCTCCAGGCTCCGAGCTGTCAGCACAGAGCCCAACATGGGACTCGAACCCACAAACTGTGAGATCATGACCTGAGCTGAAGTCGGACGCTTAACCGACTGAGCCACCCAGGCACCCTTTTATGAGCAAGAATTTAAAACTACAGTCATAAAAATACTAGCTGGGCTTGTAAAAAAACATAGAAGACACCAGTGAAACTCTTGCTGCAGAGGTAAAAGACCTAAAAACTAATCAGGCTGAAATAAGAAACACTATAACTGAGCTGCAAAACTGACTGATGTAATGGAAATGGAGATGGAAAAAGCAGAGGAATGAATAGCGATATAAAGATAAAATTATGGAAAATAATGAAACTGAAAGGAAGAGGGAAAGGGAACTATTAGATCACAAATATAGACTTAGGGAACTCAGTGATTCCTGAAAGTGTGATAATATCCATATCATAGGAGTTCCAAGAGAAGTGGGAAAAAGGGGCAGAAGGTGTATTTGAATATGTTATAGTTAATAACTTCCCTAAAGAGAATAAGGAAATAGGCCTTTAAGTCCAAGAGACATAGAGAATTCCCTTCAAAATCAATAAAAACAGGTCAACACCAAGACATATCATAGTGAAACTTGCAAAACACAAAGATAAAAAGAGAATTCTGAAAGCAAATAGAGAAAAAAAAATGTCCTTAACCTATAAGCGTAGACACCTAAAATTAGCCACAGACCTGTCCGCAGAATGGCATGATACATTCAACATGCCAAATAGCAAAAATATGAACCAAAATACTTTATCCAGCAATGCTTCATTCAGAATAGAAGGAGGGAGAAAGAGTTTTCAAGACAAGAAAAACTAAAGGAGTTTGTGAACATTAAACTAGCTCTGCAGGAAATATTTAAGGGGACCCTTTGAGAGGGATAGAGAGACCCAGAACAACAAAGGATAGAAAGGAACAGAGCCAATCTACAGGAACGGTGACTACACAAGTAATATAATGGCACTAAATTCATATCTATCAACAATTACTCTAAATGCAAGTGGACTAAATGCCCCAATATAAATACATAGCTTACCATAAGATTAAAACAAAACAAAACAAGGCCCATTCATATGCTGCTTATCAGAGACTCATTTTGGACCCACAGAAATCTCCAGATTTAAAGTGAGGGAATGGAGAAAAAATTATCATGCTAATGGGCATCAAAAAAAACCTAGAGTAGCTACACCTATATCAGACCATCTAGATTTTAAAACGAAGACTGTAATAAGAGATGTAGAAGGGCACTGTATCATAATAAAGGGGTCTATCCAAATAGAAGATCTAGCAATTGTAAATACTTATGCCCCCACTTGGAACACACATATTTATAAAGCAATTAATAACAAACTTATTTATAATGATATTATGAACTGATTTATAATAACACAGTAATAATAGGGGACTTTAACATCTCACTTCCAGCAATGGGCAGATCATCTAAGCAGATCAACATGGAAACAATGGCTTTGCATGACACATTGGTCCAGATAGACTTAATAGGTATATTCAGAACATTTCATCCTAAAACAGCAGAATGCCCATTTTTTGAGTGCACATGGAACATTCTTCAGAATAGATCACATACTGGGTCACAAATCAGGCCTCAACAAATATGAAAAGATTGAGATCATAAGGTGCATATTTTCAGACAGCACTATGAAACTTGAAGTTAACCACAAGAAAAAATTTGGAAAGAATTCCAATACATGGGGGTTAAAGAACATCCTATTAAAAAATGAATGGGTTAACCAGAAAATGACAGAATAAATTTAAAAAACACATGGAAGTAAGTGAAAATGAAAACTCAACAGTGTAAAAACTTTGGGATGCAGCAAAAGTGGTCATAAGAGGGAAGTGTATAGAAATACAGTCCTTCTTCAAGTTGCAAAAAAAGTTCTCAAATACACAATCTAACCTTACACCTAAAGGATTTGGAAAGAGAACAGCAAATAAAGCCTAAAACCAACAGAGGAAGGGAAATAATAAAAATTAGAGCAGAAATAAATGATATTAAAAAAAAAAACCAGAACAGGTCAATGAAGCTAGGAGATGATTGTTTAAAAAAATTAACAAAATTGATAAAACCCTAGCCAGTCTTATCAAAAAGAAAAGAGAAAGTACTGAAATAGATAAAATCATGAAGGGAAGAGGAGAGGTCCCAACCAACACAGTGGAAATACAAACAATAATAAGAGAATATCATGAGCAATTGCCTGCCAACAAATTGGGAAATCCGGAAGTAATGGATAAATTCCTAGAAACATATAAAATACCAAATCCGAAATAGGAAAAAATAGAAAACTTTAACAGACCCATAAACTGCAAATAAATTGAACCAGTAATCAAAACTCTCCCAACAAACAAGAGCAGGGGCAAAAAGCTTCTAGGGGAATTCTACCAAACATTTAAAAAAGAGTTAATATCAATTCTTACAAAAGCGTTCCATAAAATGGAAATGAGAGGAAAACTCCCAAACACATTCTATGAGGCCAACATTACATTGATTCCAAAAAGCAGACAAAGACCCCACTAAAAAAGAGAATTACAGACCAATACCTCCGATGAACATGGATGTAAAAATTCCCAACATGATACTAGCAAATCAAATCCAACAGTACATTAAAAGAATTATTCACCATGATCAAGTGAGATTTATTCCTGGGATGTATACCTGGTTCAATATTCACAAATCAATGTGATACACCACGTTCATGAAATAAAGAATAAGAAACATATGATCCTTTCAATAAATGCAGAAAAAACATTCAACAAATGGTGTTAGGAAAACTGGATGGTGACATGTGGAAGAAAGAAACCGGACCACTTTCTTACACCAGACACAGAAATAAATTCAAAATGGATGAAAGACATAAATGTGAGACAAGAAACCACCAAAATCCCACAGTAGAACCTAGGCAGCAACCACTTTGGCCTCAGTTGTAGCAACTTTTACTAGAAATGTCTCCAGAGGCAATGGAAACAAAAGCAAAAATGAAATATGGGTATTTCATCAAAATAACAAACTTTGCACAGCAAATAAAACAATCAGCAAAACTGAAAGGCAGCCTATGGAATGGGAGGAGATATTTGCAAATGACATATCAGATAAAGGGCTAGTATCCAAAATCTATAAAAACTTATCAAGCTCAACACCCAAAAACTAAATAATCCAGTCAAGAAATGAGCAGAAGACATGAACAGACATTTCTCCAAGGAAGACATACAAATGGCTAACAGACACATGAAAAAATGCTCAACATCACTCATCATCAGGGAACTACAAATCAAGACTACAATGAGATACCACCCCACACCTGTCAGAATGGCTAAAATTAACAACACAGGAAACAACAGATGTAGGCGAGGATGCAGGGAAAGAGGAACATTCTTCCAATGTTGGTAGGGATGCAAATTGGTGCAGCCACTCTGGAAACTGTATGGAGTTTCCTCAAAAAGTGAAAAACAGAACTACCCTATGACCCAGCAATTGCACTACTAGTTTTGTACTCACGGGATCCAAAAATACTGATTCAAAGGGGCTCATGCACCCCCAATGTTTATAGCAGCAGCACTATCAACAATAGCCAAAATATAGAAAGATCCCAAATGTCCATTGACTGATGTTTGGATAAACAAGATGTGGTTTATATACACAATGGAATATTACTTAGCCATCAAAAAGAAAGAAATCTTTCCATTTGCAAAGACATGGGTGGATCTAGAGTGTATTCTGCTAAGTGAAATAAGTTCTCTCAGAGAAAGACAACTATCATATAATTTCACTCATATACGGAATTAAGAAAAAAAAACTGATGAGCACAGGGGATGGGAAAAATAGAGACAGGGAAACAAACCATAAGAGACTCTTAAATGTAGAGAACAAACTGAGGGTTGATGGAAGGAGGAGGGTGGGGGATGGTCTAAATAAGTGATGGGCATTAAGGAGGGCACTTGTTGTGATGAGCACTGGGTGTTATTTGTAAGTGATGAATCACTAAATTGTACTCCTGAAACCAAAACTACACTATATGTTAATTTACTTGAATTTAAATACAATATTGGAAGGAAAAAAAAATAAAGTAATGGATCATTTCTTAGAATGAAATAACTTTATAAGTGGCATTAAAGTACCTGACTAGAGTTTTAATGAAACTCTATATTTGGTCAAGTATATATAATTTCAAATCCTTAGAGATCACACTTACAAGAAGATACTGGTTTAAGAATTAGATAGTATGTTGTTAACTTACTTGAGAAGTCTTTCCAGAGAAAGGCCTCTGAATTTTTCTTCGAATCTCAAAATTTTTTAAACATTTTTGATGGTAATCGGGCATTATTGGTATTTAAATAGTTCATTCAAATAACATAAATTTCACTCAAGAATTGTCCCATTTATTTGAATTGTCTTTGTTTTTGCTTGTAAGTTGTTAATTACGGTCAAGTTTTCTTTACAGAAATAGAACATAAGTCATGACAGTTTTAAACATCTATTATACCTTAGTCATTATTTAAATTACATATACACTTGAGTTTGGAATCCTAAGTTTTCATAACAGAACTAATAAAATTCCCTGATTGAATAATTTTCTGTCAAAATAATGATATATTCAGTTATGTTTCTGATCAGGCAAATGTATGTTAAATTCAAGAGAAGCATGAGTCATGAATGACTTGGTTTGTGTTTGTTTTGGTTATAAACAGAATACAACATAATTACATATAAATTTCCCAAAGTATTTAACGGTAAAATTTTGACATGCATAACATTTCCCTGATATGATAACACTTAAAAGCTATCAATATTTAAACACACTTTAATTTGTGTCATTAAGGCTGATTGCATTCCTGTAAATTGCCTTTCCCCATAATTATAAAGGACTCAATTTATTCACCAGTATGTTAAACCATATATAATGTTTAAATTTGAAAAAAAAAAAAGACTCATTTATCAGAAAAAAAAAACCATGAAGATGACTTAACCCAGATATCTAAAGTTACTGGTAGAAGATTATCTTTTCTTCAACACTGTCATCTGGCTATGTATTTAGATGTTTGTCTGTTTTATTATTTCTTTACGGTACTTCGGGAGCTTTTTAATGACAGGTTTTTCTCCATTTAAAGAAAAAATCTTATATTTTACTTCTTTATACATTGTTACCTATTTAATTTTTTTGGTCTTCTTGAAATAAATATATACCTTTAATGAAAAATTAAAAAGATGATTGTACCTGGAGAAAAAAAGAAGTCTACATTCCTGGATGAGTAATCTGCATTTTACCTATGTATTTAAAGGACTCCTAGTCATAAATCTCATAGGATTTTAAAGCAATATGAGAAATACTTGAGTAACTTGGGGAGATTGTGTGCCTGAGAATACCCAGGAAAATGTAGGGAAAAAACATTGTTTAGCATATACTCATTCTGTCAGTTGATTTTATATATATATATAAACACATGTATTTATATATATGTATTTATATAAATATAAATAATATAAATAAAAAATAAATATTTATTTATAAATATTTTATAATATATTTATAAATATAAATAAATGTAAATAATGAATATAAATATAAAAATAATAAATATACATAAATATATATATATAATAAAGACACTGGATTTGTGTGTATATACACACACACACACACACACACACACACATATATATATATATATAAACCTTTCTCTCTCTGTCCTCTTCCTCTCCTTTTCTCTTTTTATCTCCCTCTCTCCCTCCCTCCTTCTCTCAATTGTCCTTAACTTGTGGCAGATATATTCTTTAAAGTCACTGCACACACCAAATTAATGAATAGTAAACTGTTGCTTCTAAGAAAAATGCAGGATTAGGTTCCTAGGAGTCCCTGGTTCCATGTTCGTCAGCCAATCAAAATTTAAGCTTGTTTTTTGTTTGTTTCTATTTAAAGATGCCCTATTTAATATATATCATTGATTCATTCACATGAACTCACAAACAACAAATAACTCCTCACACAGGAACAAAACTTACTAACACATCTCTTCTCTGTAAGAGACATCAGAGCTTCTCATGCTCAGAAGCACTAGACAGAACTTCAGTGCTGTGCTTGGGGCCATTTTTAAACAGCAAAATTGACAAAAAGTACAGAAATGTAAAATATGTCCACAAAATACACCATGAAAAGGACACTGGTTTGCAGAGATGAAACAAGGAGGTAGAGTATCTCCTTGTTTCAACTAAGCTGGGAATACACATGAGGGGCAATTCAAAATTTCCATCACCCTGTGTGTCTCTGCAAATGACCACAAAAGCACCATGAGTATTGACAATACATTTTTCTCTATCATATACATATTTGCCCTGAAATGCAAATTTTCTGTGTGTAGGTCAAAACCAGTGGAATCTCAAGCAAGTTTATATGGTTCTTACAAATGTTTGTCTTTTCATTTTTGCAAAATGAAAAATACAACTGTAAAATTAATCAAAAAGAAAAAAGTTTTAGTTGTCAAAAAATTCTCTCTTGAATTGACATCAAGTTTAGGTAATATCTTTTCTATATCGTGTTGCAGTATTTGTTTGGTTTCTTATTCAAATGAGTTTGACTACTGATAAGACAAACAGTTGAATAAACATATTTTTAAATTATATCTATCTTAAAAATGCTGATACATCATCATAGAAATACACATCGGAATTCAATAAAGAGGTACCTAAGAATTAAAAATAGCCCTACTTATTCTTTTTCCTATACCCTACTAAAAGTCCAATTTTGAGTTTCTTTTTATTTTTGTTCACCAAACACAACGTGCATTTTGGATTTTTTTTTATTATTGTTACTATTTTTTTTTTTTTATTTTAGAGAGAAAGAGATCCAGGGAGAGGGGCAGAGGGAGGAAGAAAAAAGAGAATTTTCATCAGGCTCCACACAGAGCATGGGAGGGAGGGAGGTATCTCATTTGAAACATGTACTTTTCCAATGTCTTTATAGACTTTATATCCACTCCCAAAGTCAAAGAAAAGAAATATGGTAGGTATGTAGTAACATCTCACCGTGATTTTATATAATATATATATAAATATATATATTTATATATATTTATATATATTATATATAATTACAAATGAATCTCACAATCTTGCTAACCTATTTTCATTGTCTTTTGTAAAGTGTCTTTTCCTCATTTTTCTATTTCAAATTTAATGTGAGAAGTTTTTTTTAATTTTTTTTAATGTTTATTTATTTTTGAGACAGAGAGAGACAGAGCATGAACAGGGGAGGGGCAGAGAGAGAGAGGGAGACACAGAATCCGAAGGAGGCTCCAGGCTCTGAGCCATCAGCACAGAGCCTGACGCAGGGCTTGAACTCACAAACCGTGAGGTCATGACCTGAGCCAAAGTCAGAAGCTCAACTGACTGAGTCACCCAGGCACCCCTCTGAGAAGTTTTTCATACATTCTGGATTCTGGACATTTATTAGTTTTAGGTTTTTACTATCTTTTCCCATTCATTCCCTTTATGCAATCATTTGAGGAAAAGAAGTTCTCATTTTAATATAATTAAATTTACTAATTACTTTTTTCAAACAATGTTTTTTGTATCTTATTTAAGGCATTACCCTCAAGTCATGATATTTCTATATTTTCTGGAAATGTATTAATTTACCTCTCACAATAGGTCTATTATTCACTGAAAATTGAATTTTGTATGTTATTATATGAAATAGAGATTCAAATTAATTTTTTTCCATATGGAGGCATAATTTTTCTACAATCATTTATTTAAAAGAACATTTTTCTCCAATTATCCTGGGAAAGTATTTTTGACATGAATCTGACACTTCTGTACAAGTGGATCTGTTTCTGAAATCTCTAGGTTTTCATCTTTCTATTTGTATATTACTTCATTATTTCTACAATGCTTATCAAGTTTAGATTTATAAGTCTAGATAATTGTTTGGGCAAATTCTCCACTGTGTGCTTCTGTTATCTTTTCTCTAATAGGTTTTCATTTAAAACTTTTTGCTAAATGGGTGATGGGTATTAAGGAAGGTACTTGTGATGAGAACAGGGTATAGTAGGTAAGTGGCGAATCATAAATTCTACTCCGGATATTAATATTACACTATATGTTAACCAAATCGAATTTAAATAAAAAGTTTGAAAACAGAACAAAACAAATAAGCATAGGTTAAAAACAAAGAAGTTAGAGAGAGGCAAACCTAGACGCCGACTCAGCTACAGAAAACAAACTTAGGGTTACCAGAGGAGAGGTAGATGGGGTCATGGGTTCAACGGGCGGTGGGCATGAAAGAGGGCAGTTGTCCTGAGTGCAGGGTGTTTGTATTTCAGTGTTGAGTCACTATGTCGCATCCCTGAAACTAAAATTACACTGTATGTCAGCCAACTAGAATTTCAACAAAAAACACACACAAAAGAAAAGGAAATAATTTGCTAGTCTTAGCCATACGCTATCCATTTAATTTTAGAACTGATGTATCAGGTCATATAATAATTTACTAAGCAGTGCATTTATATTTTTGTATCTGTTATATTTTAAAAAGCAATAGCTTTGAATAGGTAAGACAAAATTGCACGATAACTTTACAGGAAAAAAAATTAAAACTTCAGTGAGATACATTAAATAAACGAAGACACACTACTTGTTAGTGGGTGGGAATTATTAAATTATTTTAAAGCTGTACTTATTATAAGGCAAACACATTTGTAACAACCATCTTCATCAAGAAACAGAACTATGCTAGCAAGTCCAAAAGTCCCTCATGTGCCCAAACCCAATCCTAGCCACCTCTTTTCCATCTATACAAACACTATTTCATTACGGTAAAAACTTGGTGTTTTTTGATAGTTTTGTCATACAAATGACATTACTTGTCAAACAATTTAGTGTCTCTCGCCTTTTTACTTTTTTAAATGCTTTTCAAGTTTCTATTAATTTACAATCCCTCCCGTCCCTTTCTTTATTATAAGATGTATCAGTTAAACAACCTGTACTCACCTGGAAGGTGATTTTCCATGGTCTGGATTTTGCATAATGCATAGGCATGCTGAAATTCAACATGTTTCTCATTCCCTTCTACTTGGTGCAGATTGTATGCTGGATACAGAAAGTTGATCAGATTCGAATTTGCTACCTTTGGCAGGACTATCTCATTGCTCGCTTTCCTTCCTTCCTTCCTTCCTTCCTTCCTTCCTTCCTTCCTTCCTTCCTTTCTTTCTTTCTTTCTTTAAATTTTTTAATTTTTATTTATTTTAGAGACAAAGCATAAGAGAGGGAGGGGCAGAGGGAGCCGAAGAGAGAATCTGAAGCAGGCTGACGGAGGGCTCAAACCCATGAACCATAAGATTATGACCTGAGCTGAAGTCGGACACTTAACCGAATGAGCCACCCAAGCGCCCCTCATTGTTCTCTTTTCATGTGGAGTTTCTGAGAATGCAAAAACTGCTGCCTTGGCTTTTGTCATCTTCTCATAATCTTGTTCTTATTGTGCATTTTATAAGACGTATCTAAAATGTGTCTTATTTTCAAAGACATAATTTATTTTTTGTCAATTTCTGTAGTATAGGTGACACACAGTTATGTTGGTTTCAAGTGTACAAGTGTAGCTATCATCTGTCACCATACAACGCTATGACAATACCGTTGACTATGTTCCCTATGTTGTGCCTTTTAGTCCCATGACTTATTCTTTGCATAACTAGAAGCCTGTACCCCCCACTCCCCTTCACCTATTTTGTCCATCCCTTCACCCAGAAGATACACTTTTAAACTCACTTTGTGCTTGTAATTTTTTTCACACATATAAAAATACTATTACAAATACCCATACTAAATTTGTATGGATTTTAATAGTTCTTATGATTTATTTGTTTCTTCACACACATGCCGGAGTCCAGCTCCAGCAGGTCCAGGGGTTCCCAAAGGATGAACGGCATCGACGAAAATAACAAATGGACACAGACAACAACAGTGTGTTCGACTGGCCGCTTTATTGTGGCAAACGTGGCTTGTATTTGTTAGCAATTTCCTTGTAGCATGCATCATCTATGTTTCTCAGCTTTACCTAATTATAAAAATGTTCCTTTGTGGAATCACCCATTAAGGAACAGCATGGTTATTTTCTTATAACGTTCCCTCCTGCCCTTTGCTTATTGGTTAATTTCTCCATACTATTTTCATTTTGTATCTACCTTTATTTATAGTTTATAAAGAGTTTGCTTTGCTATTTTCATGAAAGATCATCTATCTCTCAACACCTCAAGTGGAACGTTTACAGGGACATGACTTCTTAATTGTTCCTTTGAACCATTTGCAGTACAAGAAACAAAAATATTCGCTTTGGTCTGGGGTGCTGGGAGGGAGCCAGGAGGGCCCTGGGAACCCAGGACTTATGTGCTCCTAGAGAGACAATATATACCTAGGAACTAATGAACCATTCTTTACCTTAACCCACCAGGTCCAATCATCATCTGGAATGCCTCCTAGGGGCCAAGTGGGCCTAGGGGTTGGAGTCACTGGTATCCATAGACACATTCCTTTGTTGCCTGAGTGGGGATTTCGAACCCATTTGTCCCCTCCTTGGCTGGGAAATATATGGCGCTATCCTTCCTTTAGGTAGAGGAGTCTTCACAGGGGATGGCAAGGGCTGGATGTAGGGCTGCATAATTTCCCTGTGGAATCTTATTTTTTTCCCCACTGGTTCTTTTCCCGGGGGGCCTGTCGTGGGCAACTCCCCAACCGACAGATCCCCAGGTACTTTCATTGGTAAGGGGGCTTCCCTGACCAATGCTAAGGCCAAATTACATAAAAGCAGGAGTACAAGAAGCTTCACTTTCGGTGGGCCGCCATGCAGTCCCGATCCGTCCACCTCCAGGGCCCTGCCATCAGGCCGGTTGGATAGCTCGGCTTCTGGCACACATATAATATTACATCATCGGAAAATTAAGGTTTCTTTTTACCATTCCAGATATTTTTCCATTTATTTATTTTCTTACCTTATTACATTGGTTAGACTTCCTACATGATACAGAAGTAAGAACATAGGGCATTCTTTTTTTTTTTTTAATTTTTTTTAATGTTTATTTATTTTTGAGAGAGACAGAGACAGAATGCGAGGGGGTTAGGGGCAGAGAGAGAGAGAGACACACACACAGAATCCGAAGCAAGCTCCAGGCTCCGAGCTGTCAGCTCAGAGCCCTACATGGGGCCCAAACCCACAAGCTATGAGATCATGACCTGAGCCAAAGTCGGACACTCAACTGACTGAACCATCCAAGCACCCCAGAACATGGGACATTTTTGCTTTTTTCCTATTTCGAAGTGCAGATTTCAATATTTCACCATAAAATACAATAGTTTCTATAGGTTTTATGTAGACACTCCATATTAGATCACAGAAATTTCCTTCTATTCCCAATGTGCTCAGAAACCTCTTTGTTATTTCACATTGATGCTTAATGTTTTCAAATAAATTTTTCAACCTTTCTGATAATTATGTTATATCTCTCCTTTACCTGCTTTCAAATAGTGGTTTTCAAATGTTAAAACAACCTAACATTCATGAGCTAAATGTAGCTTGATCATGATATAATATACTGCTTACAGACTGGTACATTTACATTGCTAATAACTTGTTTAGGATTTTTGCATATATGTTCATAAAAAAGATTAATTTGCTTTCCTTGGTGGCAAAACAGGTATCGTGTTAGAATTTTCTTTGTGTTACATTCTTGGATTCCTTGTTTTCCCCAATCTTTCATAAATTTTTAAATATATACATATTCAATTTTAGGTAATATTTTAAATGTATATTTCCCCATGTTAACATGAATTAAATTTCTAGACTTGAAACACTTTTTCTACAGAACTTCAAAATTTTGGTCTTTTAGCTTTTAATGTTGCTATTGAGATTTTTCATGCGAACCTTGATTTTTTTGAGATCTGAGATATTCAAGAGTGTGGGATAGTGTTTACACTTCTAGATACAGGTAATATTTTTACCAAATGAAAACATCACATTTTTTTCAGAACTTGGTTTCCTTTACAGTGAGAATATGTTTGGAAAGGGGTACACAGAGACCTTCAAAAATATCTGTAATTATTTATTTCATAAAGATAGAAAAATGTTTTTAATATTTATTTTGAGAGAGACACAGAGCATGAATGGGGGAAGGGGTGAGAAAGGGAGAAAAAGAGGGAGAGAGGAGAATCCCAATCAAGCTCTGTGCTGTCAGCACAGAGCCCAACACGGGGCTGAATCTCATGTGGCACGAGATCATGACCTGAGCCAAAATCAAGAGTCAGACGCCTAATGGACTGAGCCACCCAGGTGCCCCGGGAAAGAAAAATATTTGAAACAAAAGTAGGAACAAGTTAAGATATGTAAAATATAGTTTGTATTATTCTGTGTACTCTTCTGTATGTGGAACAAACACACATACATAGAAGTTTGTGTGTGTGTGTGTGTGTGTGTGTGTGTGTATCACATCCTTCATGACAGAAAAGTATATGCATTTCTTTGTATTTATTTTTTGAAACAATTATTTCACTTTGCAATTTTTTTCAAGTTTAGTTTAAATATAGTATGGCATATACATGAAGTAAATATTTCAGGGGACTATATCAATTAATAAATGACTGTGTTGATGAGAGGAGAAATTAAATAAAATGGAAGAGGAGATAGAAATGGCACAAGTTAACATACAGAAGAATGTTTATATTCCATCAATTTTACTAGAATTTATTGACATTTAAAGTCTCACTACAAACAGAGGTGCCTGGGTGGCTCAGTGGGTTAAGCATCCAATTTCGGCTCAGGTCATGATCTCACGGTTGGTGAGTTTGAGCCCTGGGTCTGGCTCTGTGCTGACAGCTCAGAGCCTGGAGCCTGCTTCAGATTCTGTTTCCCTCGCTCTCTGCCCCTCCTCCACTCGTACTCTGTCTCTCTCGCAAAAGTAAATAAACATTAAAAACATTAAAAAAATAAAGTCTCACTGTTATTCATTAAATGTAAAATTTTTTCTGTATTGTGTATTCATTTGGTAGAATAAATTTTCACAAGTGATGTGTTCCCTGGATTTTTCTTTAGTACCATAGATAAATGACAGAAATAAAAAATGCATAATCATGAATAGAGTGAAAAAGGTTATTTTATTATTTATCTTTCGGTTTATCACCTGTTTTACCTTGGTGCAGCTACAAACCATTCAAATTCAAACTATTCTTCTCGAGCATGTTATGCAAAAATTAATGTACTTCTGGCATAAAATATAACAACAAGGATTTGTGCCACTGTACTCATTAGATGTTTGGAGGAAAAGTTTAATTTAGCAAGTGGTCAAGTTTTCCAGTGATTATATTTCCATTAAAAATGCATTAATCTGCTGATTTATAATTATAATGATGTATATGGTTTCTCCATATATTCTGCTACTTGATGGACCCACACGATCTTATCACTGCTTTTTTGTCATTTAGAGTTAGTTATTACTGGTCCTATCTTCACAATTCTTTTTTAGGGCTTCTATGTTGCCATGTCTGTGAAAGAATGGGACCAGTGGCTATCAACCTTTTTTCTTTCTTTCTTTCTTTTTTTTTGAAGCTTCTTTTCTTTTTGTTTATTTTTATAACCTTATTAGTACCTTCATAAACACAACATTTCTATCTGTAAAATACTCTTATGTGAACACAGCTAAATTAATATTGGGCAAAAGTAAGACCACCACTAATGTAACCTGCTGAAAGAGCAATGACAATGGTGTGTTTTGTAAATCCTATTAACAGAAACTTCGATTCCTTGATATGACATTAGAAACCCTAAAAATCTCCCCAGGTCAAATATCTGCTATTCTCCCTAAAATGCTATTGTGGTCTTTACAAGACTTCACTAGGTACATTTTATAAGTGGCCATTAATATAATATATTGACAAGTTTACACTTGTCACAATTTACACTTCACTATAATTTTAGCAAACAACCAAGTCGTTTATGCAGTAGCCGGATGAAAAGTGATTTAATGACATTGTAATCAATATTGAACTCATAAATAGACGTGTATTTAAGACAATGATGTGAAGTTTTTACTATGAGTTATTTACCATTCATTAACGTTTCTTTTAATCATTAGGACTGAGTCGTTTGCAGCATACAAATTTTGCCATGGTGTTAATGGTGGCATCATTAAAGATAGAATAAACGCATGCCTTTGAAGAAACTGAAAAAAAATCACAAACGTTCTGAAAATTATATGACTCAGAAAGATATCACTGCCACGACAAGCATATCAATCAAGTATATGAGAAGTTAAAATAAAAACACGAAGAAAATGAATAATTAATAGAGTACTTACTATTTTCTCTTTCTAAAATGTAATTAATATACAATTACACGGTTTAGAGAAAAGAAAGAAGTCAATCACGATATTTTGAATCTTTGGAAAATGCTGCAATAAATATTTTCATCACTGGTTGAATTAAGATCATATTGCATTCTTTTCCTATTGTAGTATATATACATCATTATATGCACATGTAGGCATTATTGAAAGCGTTTAAATGGGGCTGTAAAATGAAGATGGCTTTATTTTATCAAAAGTCCCTGACTGCCTTTTAACCAGAAAAATGCTGAGTAATACAGAAGGTTTCTCTTGAGTCGATGCTCTAGCAAAAAAAGAAGTTGAAGGAAGAAGACTCAGTCCATCAATAAAAGAAAAAAAAATTGCTGTAAAGTGGCCACTACATAGTGAGCACTAAAGAAATTTGAGTTTCTCTTTCCATAAATCTTAGACACAACTATGAGACTAATAAAGTGTTTCTTAGTATTGAAACACCTTTTACGAGATAATGGTTATTATAACTATAGGCTTTGGGATAAAACTAAACTGCTTCCTAGGTATGTGATGTTATTTTGTGGAGGGCTCACTAACTTTATGTCTCAGTTTTCTCAGTTTAAACATTTATCATGAAAGTTTCTGTCAAAAACATGCTGTGAGAAGTAAATGAAATCATTAATATTTACCATTATCACATCATCGTTGCTCCTGACACTTTCCTGATTTTAACTGGAAAAAAAAAATTGTCCTTAAAAATACTGCCTTATTTATGACACCCTCAAGAGAAGATTCTTCTTTTTCTTTTGCAACCACTATTTGGAACTAGAGGCAAGGGACAACTTTTGTTTTATTCTCAAATACACTTTCATATAGTATTTTCTGCTTTTACCTTTTTTTTCATTATCTAACCCTACAAAATATATATCATCTTTGACTAGTATCTTATTTTCTTTCTTGTCGTCATACTATACCAGCATCCATATTCCTTGTAGGCCTGGAATCTAGGTTATGATGGCCCAATCCCTGATGTCTCCTAATTGAACATGTAACTCTTACACACCATTGGAATTCGTTGCTAGATCCAATCTACTCCAAACCGTATTGGTTGTCACGTTGTCTCTCTTGCCCTATTTCACTTCTAAGGTCTTAAACATAAAATCCTAGACTATGTACCAAATTTCCTCTGGCCTGCTTCTTCATAGTCTCTCCCAGGATATCTACCCTCATATTTGCATTATGACTTCTAATCCAGCGATGAAAAATAGTTTTTATCAATATTCTACCAATTGATAGTGGCTGGTTGGAGCGCTACACTGAGAATCTTGAACCTGAGGACAGGGCTCAGCAGGAAAGACTTGTGATCAATTACCAGTGTTTAAAATAAAGCAGAAGTGCATGGTTGCACGTGTGCTAAGTAGATATAAGTCCTTCAACCTTTCCTATTCAGTGAAACTATCATTCTTTGTCTGAATATACATCTCTCATTACATAGTATATAGGTGAGAGGGTTATTGGCAATCAATGATATTATTTTACAAGTTCCATCTGTCACTCTACCCCTTGGCCTTTAGTTCTACCCAGCAAATGGTCAATTTTCTGCTTACAAGCATTTAAACTTTGTGAAATAAATTACCCAGTGTATACATTGGTTAAATTATACACTCCACTTGAACCTAAGCCAGCTTGTGACTGTTTTGACTGATCATGTACCGAAAAGTTATGTTACGTGACTTCTGGAGCATATCATAAACTGCAAGACTTACTGCACCTCACCTACTGTCTCTCTCTCTCTCTCTTTCCATCCCCCACCATCTCTTCTTCAATGCTTGTCCTTGAAACCATGGACACACAAGGAAAGGAAACATGTAGATGTTCCAGCTGACAGTCTCGGCTAAGATGTTACGGTTATAGATGGCATCAATCACTAGACATGGATGTGAGCAAGCAGTTAAAGTTGTGGTGTGTGAGTTATTGAGTGGCTATTAAGCACTTGAAATGTGACTATTTCAAGTTGAGATGCGCTTTAAGTGCCAGATAGACATCGAATGTCAAAGATTTAGCAGGACAAAAAAAGGGAAAGTATTTCATTAATATTGTAATGTTGATTACATGATGAAACAGATTAGGTTAAATAAAATCTTATTGCATTACTTTTACCTATTTCTTTTTACTTTTTCTTTAGTGTGGAACTAAAACTTTTAAAATTACATACGTGGATTGTTATATATTTCCCGTGGACAATCCTGCTGTAGATGATTCTGGCTCTCAGCCTTTGAGATGTCCCAGCTGATGCCAAGTTACTCTGCTGCCCTCTGCCCAAATGGCAGGTTTGTGAGTAAAATAAATGTTTTCATACCTTTTACTCACAAATCTGCAACACGCCTCATTCTTCTTCCTCAGGAATGAGTGTCTTAGTTGTCTTTCAACATTACATTTCTCTCTCTCTCTCTCTCTCACTCTCTCTTTTTTGAGAAAGAGTACAAGTGAAGCAGGGGCAGAGAGAGGGGGACAGAGGATCCAAGGTGGACGCTGTGTTGACAATAGCCAGCCCAATGTGGGGCTGGAACTCGCCAACTGCGAGATCATGACCTGAACTGAAGTTGGAAACTCAACTAACTGAGCCACCCAGGTGCCCAGCTCTATATTTTCTTGATCTAATTTGTTAATTTAAAGGTCCACCCTAAATTTTTCAGACCTTAAAATCTATTTTCCTAAAACCTTTGAGGAAATAGTTGCCCACACTAAAGGTAGTAATCACAGCTCCAAGTAGAAATATTTAGTTTTAGTATTTTGGTTATGTGATACAAAAAATATTTTCAGTAATGTTTTGTGTGTTTAACAACAAGAAAGTTAAGATCACTGTTAAGTATAATGTGATTTGATTAAATTAAGAACACTTTTAAAGACCATATGTGTTTATTTCAATCAGACAACTAATTTTACCTTGAATAAAATGAATTTTTATTTTTGCTGATAATTAAACTGTCAATTTATTGTATTGGGCAAATTTAAATTCCAGTTAGTTAACATAACAGTGTAACATTAGTTCAGATTTTAATATAAGCTAAGGTATCTGAATTGAAGGATAGAGACAAAAGCTTAAAGAAAGACCAAAGGGCCTTTCTTTTTAAAGATAGAATATTACAATATAGAGGCAAAACCAAGAATTGATGTCTATTTTGCAATTAGAACATCTAATTAAAATGCAGTCAATAAATATACTCTGAAATATTTAGGAAGAGAATAGCAATTTTCTCACACTTGGGATTTAAAGACAGATATCAAACTTTTATGTGCATAAGTAGACAATACATCTGCTTATAAATCAAAAGTGAATTTTGACAGTTAATCCTGTTAACATTTGGATTATCGATTAGAATGACCCTTTAACTTAGGGGTCACTTTGGGAATGCGTCCAGGTCTTTTAGTATTTTACGAGTAAAATGTCAACATAAATTGCCCTCTTAAATGTGGAAATGCACAATGATAGATAATAAATGTACCCTAAGTGGATAGATTAACGTCATTAAGAGACCAGTGCTAAATTGAAGGTTCTTAATTTATTAAAGTTGGCCAGCAATATTTTTTGCAAAAATAGCTATTGGAAATGTTTGCTTTAGTAAACTTGAAGTCAGCAGAAAAGTGACTTATTCTATAGTTTTCAGAGTAAACTTAAATAAGTGGTATGCCTCTCAAATAAGTTACCATGTCATCCTGTCACTTTGAAAATATATGTACTTAGTAAATATTACAAGTTAAAAGTAAGTTTGCAACATTTCACATTTTTAGTGACCAAATAATTTTAAATACTCAATTAGTACAATGAAGAATAAAACTATGGTAAACTATCCACAAAAAATAAAGATATATTTTCTTTCCTATTCATTTCTCAATCCCTGGACTGATTGTATTGTATTTGGAGCCTCAAAAGACACAGGACTGCAAATTTTACTTCCCTCAAAGCTCAATCAGCGACTCATGAGCCGTAGTGGGAGATTTTAAAGCATCATGTGTTCAAAAACAAAAGCCACCTACACCAACAACAAAGAAACACATGAAGAATCAGAACAAAATAATATGACTTATCTATAAGTGTATATAGAATTATGTATATTAAAATGTCTAAAACTGTAGCAAAAAAAAGAATACCCATTGTTTTCTGTTTTGGGGGGGGTTCAAAGTTTTTATTTAAATTCTAGTTAGCTAACTTACAGTGTTATTGTAGTTTCACGTGTACCATATGGTGATTCAACACTTGTATACAACACCCAGTGCTCATTAAAACAAATGTACTCCTTAATACCCATCATCCAGCTAGCCCATCCCCGCACCAACCTCTCCTCTGGTAACCATCAGTTTCTTTATAGGAAAGAGTCTGTTTTTGGATTTTCCTTTCTCTCTGCCCTCTTTCCTTGGCTTATTTGTTTTGTTCTTAAATTGCACATATGAGTGAAATCATATGGTATTTTCTTTCTCTGACTTATTTCGCTTAGCATAATACTCTGTAGCTCCATCCACATTGTGGCAAATAGCAAGAATTCATTCTTTTTATGACTGAGTAATATTCAGGTGTGTGGTGTGGCGGTGCTGGTGGTGGGGTGTGTGTGTGTGTACATACATATATACATATATGTATGTACATATATATATACACATATATATATATATATATATACATACATATATATGATATCTTCTTCATCAATTCATTAGTCAACGGACATGGGTTGTGTCCACAATTTGGCTATTATAGATAATACTGCCATTAACATTAGGGTGCATGTATCTTTTTGAATTACTATTTTTGTATTTTTGTTAGACTTTGTAGTTTGAATTAGTATTTTTGTAGTGCAATTACTGAATTGTAGGGTAGTTCTATTCTTAACTTTTTGAGAAACCTCCCTTCTGTTTTCCAGAGTGGCTGCACCAGTTTGCATTCCCATCAACAGTGCATGAAGGTTCCTTTTTCTCCACATCCTTCCCCACACCTGTCATTTCTTGTGTTGTTCATTTTAGACATTATGACAGGTGTGAGGTGATATCTCATCACAGTTTCAATTTTCATTTCCCTGATGATGAGTAATGTTTAGTGTGTCGGTTGGCCATCTGTATGTCTTGTTTTTGGAAAAATGTCTATTCATGTCTTCTGCCCATTTTTTCACTGTATTATTTGTTTGGGGAGGTGTTGAGGCTTAAGAGTTCTTTGTATACTTTGGATACTAACTCTTTATGATATGTCCTTTGGAAACATCTTCTCCCATTCCTAGGTTGCCTGATACTTGTATTGATTGTTTTCTTTGCTGTGCAGAAGCTTTTTATTTTGATGAGGTCCTAAGAGCTTATTTTTGCCTTATCTTGACCATTGTTGCCTTATTTTGCCTTATTTTGACCATTATCTCTATGGTCAGGAACAAAACAAGGATGTCTACCATCACCACTGTTATTTAACATAGTACTGGAAGTCCTAACCACAGTAGTCACACAACAAAAAGAAATAGAGGACCTCCAAATTAGCAAAGAATAAGTAAAACCTTCACTATATGCAGATGACATGATACTCTATATTGGAGATCTGAAAGACCCCACCAAAAAAAGGCTAAAACTCATACATGAATTCAGTAAAGTCACAGGATACAAAATCAATGTACAGAAATCTGTTGCATTTCTATACACCAATATGGAAACAGTAGAAAGAGAAATTAAGGAATCAATCCCACTTACAATTGCACCAAAAAACGTTAAGATACCTAGGAACAAACCTAACCAAACAGGTGAAGGACCTGTACTCTGAAAATTGTAAAACACTGATGAAAGAAATTGAAGAGCACAGAAAGCAGTGAAAAGACATTCCATGCTCATGGACCAGAGGAACAAGTATTATTAAAATGTCTATACTACCTAAAGTAATCTACACATTTAATGCAATCCTTATCAAAATACCAACTGCATTTCTCACAGAGCTAGAACAAATAATCTTAAAATTTGTATGGAACTACAAAAGACCCCAAATAGCTAAAGTAACCTTGAAAAAGAAAAACAAAGCTGAAGGCATCACAATTCTGACTTCAAGCTATATTACGATGCAGTAGTGATGAAAACAGTACGGTACTGGCACAAAAATAAACATGTAGATCAGTGGAAGGATGCCCATTGTTTTTATATAATCATGAAATAGTCACAAAGATTGATGATACCTTCGCTATTAAATTTTTTGAAAAACCTTGATAAATTCCCCAAATGAAGATCATGAACACTATTCTAATTATAACTTATTAAAGTTTTTAAAAAGAATAAAAAAATAAGTGAAATAACTAGTGACTTTGAGAATATTTATCTAATAATAAAGAATATTATATCATGAAAAACCAAAACCTTACTAATATGGCCTATGTGTCACTATGAAGAAACTGTATCAGCTTAAACTAGTTGTCATAAAAAAGGTAGAAAACAAAAGTATTTCTTAACACAGGTAAATGTGAAGCATATTAACCTTTTAAATGTGTGAGGATAGAAATAATAAAGCAGAAGCAAATTAACTTTAAGACAAGCCATGATATCTGATGAGATATATATGTGTGTGTGTATATATGTGTATATATATATATATATATATATATATAAATTCTTAATATGTATGTAACAGTTTGGAATACAAACCTCATTTGGAACAAATATAGACTATAGACTATGTTTGCATTCACTATATTTATATATAAAAACATACATTAAAACCATATACATTATAAATAATACATTTTATTCATATTTCTATATTTTATTCATTACATGCATATAAATATAAATATATTATATATTTATATATAAAATATAATTACAGAAAAGTAGATTTTCAAGGTTATAAGTTGAAGATTACTACAATTATATATTAATAAACTTGAAAAACCAACATAAAGTTGTTGATTTTTTTTTTTGGTAAGACATCAACACGTAGGATACTTAGGTAAAAAAAAAAGATAGAAAAGTAAATCATATATCTACTTCTGAAAATGACTGTCAAGTCCAGAAAGTTTTATGAGCAAATATGTTAAATAATTAAATAATTTACTAAATATTTATTGATCCCCAGTTATGTGCTCAAGGATACACTGGATGCTACATTCGTAGAGAAGAGAGGGGGTTACATATTATCTGGTCTGATGGAGTTTACAGGCTATGGGGGGAGTGAAATATTTGAAAGAATAATCACAATAATCACAGTTTCTAACAATGTTAGTAATTCTGAAAAAAACCAAAGCAAAGAGATGAGATCCTTTAGAAACCTCTAAGAAATGAATCTGGCTTAGAATAACGTTGGAAGTGCTCTGAAGTCTTGCCTAAAACGTGAGATTAGAACTGAGAGTGTATGATGAACAGATTTTGCAAGTATATGTGAAGATCAAGTATATGTGGAGAGAGAGAGCACACAAGAGAGAGTGCGTCTTAACATACCTGGTGTATGGCAAGTGCACATACATATCAGCTTTTGTTATTATTAGGTAATTTTTACCAATTATACTTAAAATGTTTGCTTTGTATGCATATCGTTTTTTGATAAATATTTATTTAAATTCCGGAAGAATCATCCTATAAGGCAGGGAGGGAGACGAATTTTCTGCATTAATAATCAAATGGCAATGTGGCAATATACGTGATTCTATTTAAAAAAAAAAACAAAAAAAACCAACTAAGCTTTGTATTTAACAATCTGTAGGCCAGGATCAAATATGAAGTGGGATACAGTTTTGGTACATCATGTTCATTTCTATTTTTAAAATCTCTTTTCAGTAATCCACATTTTGATACTTTTGGAAAATTCTTCCTTGCTTCCAATGGAATATTGATAGTAAAATTTTCATACAACATGATTTCGATTTGAAAATTATACCTCGCCTTTCATTTACAGGTCGGTTTGTTTTTGTTTCATTTTTTGGTGTGTACCCAATTACATGAGGAACTGATTAAATCAAAACATCAAGAAGAATTTGTTTTTAAATTAGGTTTTAGAAGTTCCCACCAAAGCATAGACAAATATTCCAGGAAGAGAAAAGCAGTGTGAAATAAGAACAATTGGGTACTGTCTGTGTAACTTTGTATTTGAGTTAGTTTAAGAAAAATGGAGGCATATTGACAGAAGACAAATTACTTCGTAATTGCATCTAGAAATAGCTTCTTTTAATGTAGTAAACAAATGTCATCCTGGCTAGACGCATCAGAAAATAGTCTCAAATAGAATGAATAAAGTAAAAAACAAAAGAGTTGACATGTTTGAGAGAACTAGGCAATGACTGCGCATTTCTCTGAAACAATTTTTAAAAAGAAGTGAAAATAAGGCGAATGGAATTTCCCATTGTAGGAGGAAACCTCGTGTCTTTCAACAACTGCTTTCCAGATATTATCTCAGAGTTATGATTTATAAAATAACATTACAAATGATTTGTACTGTAACTGAAGCTGGTTGTATATATTTAACTAGAGCGTCATTCTATTTTACTCAAATGGAAGTAATTTCAATTTCCCATTATTATCATAGGCTATGATGTATGCTATAATACATTAGTGCCAAGGGCCCACTCACAAGTTTCAGAAGAGTAAGATATTTAGAACCATCACTCGTGTCCCATCCCTGAATATAGACAGGGGATGGGCTAGAGAATCCATTAAAGCCAGAAACATTGAAAAAATACTTTTCTAGTAAGTTCACCTAGACTACTAAAGTAAACTCATGTCTTTCCCTCTAGTCTTTTTCATGCACAGTTGTAAATTAATCTTCATGGATAATTTTTTATTGCTGTTTATTTTTTTTATTATTTTATTCTCTCTAACGCTAATTGTGTTTGGGCTAAAATGTGGATAGTTTTGTTTGGTAAGCTTTCTGTGTCATGCACCAATGTAGAAAACAGCCGGACTGGCTAAAATCAAAGCAAAGCAAACAAAACAAAACAAAACAAAACAAAACAAAACAAAAACAAAGAAACTTGAAGCCATAAATACATGGAGGTAGGAACATTAAAGAGTATGGCTGGCATTCAGTCGTTGGTGGTAAGGCAGAAATGGAAATAGAGGCAGGAACAAGGTTAGATACCAACTACTGCAATAAGAAATGCCAGACTTTAGATGGAAAAAAAAAATTATTTGGATCAGCATATAGTCAAGGCTAAGGGGAGAAAATAAAGATGGAAAACAGAAAGAGAATATGGCCGACCTGAATTAATAATAACATGGGAGGTGACTCACGCAGGTGGTACATTTGAAGGACAGAAGCTCTGATCCTCATTTTCTGTCTTAACAGAGGGTCTGTCTAAATCCTGCATCCCAGAACCATGATTAAAGAGTGTTCATACTCTATCCTTATATTTTAGATATAATTGATGCTTCTCATTATATTAGTTCAAGTGTACAATATAATGATTCAGTATCTGTATATATTTTGAAATGATCACCATAGTAAATCTAGTTAATATCCATTACCGTGCATAGTTATAGAATTTTCTTCTCTTGTAATGAGAACTTTTAAGATCTACCCTTGTAGCAACTTTCAAATATGTAATACAATATTAACTATAGTCACTATGCTGAACATGATATATTTATTTTATAACTGGAAGTTTGTAACTCTTGACCCCCTTCACCTTTATTCCTCATTTGGTTATCAAGTCTCACCATCTACTACTGCCTGTGTGAAATTCCACATTGACAAACTGGTCTGCTCTGTGCTCATGGAGTATACCTTGTAATTTTCTGTTTTCTTCTTGTATTTGTTTACACTAAATCTCACATGGATTTGTCTCTTTTCTGGTGTCTTCTCAGTTTATCCTATGGATCCTGTGACTCTTGGCTCAAATCCTAGTTCATTTGTGATTCCTCCCTGAAAGTACAGATCACACAGTTTCCTCCCTAGTCTCTAAAACTGAAGAGCTTATCATCTACACTATTCACTGTGTATGTTTGATATTGCTTACATTTTTGTTGTTATTTAACTTCTTTTAGATTATCTTTTTTGTCTAATTTTACTGTAGGCATTTGGAGGGCAGAAGCCACGATTTTGCTGTATACCACGTAAAGCATTTACCAGCGGTTCAATCAAATATCACAATTGGGCACTTAATATGTGCCGGGCTCTATGCTAGGTTCTGGTGTTAGAAGAAGAGATGAAATCTGTGGGTGCTTTAAAGAAGCTTGAAGATTTTTCTGACAGGAGAAAAGATGTGTAATAATACCTAAATAGGAACACATGAAGTATGGCTTACGGGATTCGTGTTGTGGAAGAGGAGGTTGCCTACGTAAATTTAGGTCTAAACTGAGACCTTAGTAGGCATAAGCAAAAAGAAAGAGTAAAGGACAAGCGTTCCAGCAGAAGATTGTTTTGAGAACAATTCTGGCGGTTAGTCAGGGTGAAATTCGTTCGTTAACAGGATTTACACCATTTGTTGAGGAAAATTTGCTCAGCTGGTGGTTAGTGAGGAGAGTGATGAGCTGATTTGCTTTCTGGATGTTATTCCATTAATCAAGACCCAGGATTGACTTAAATATTTGTCATCAAGCCTAAAGTGTGACATCTGATATTCAGATCCTTTGATAGATTGACTTCAAATTATGGCTTTTCCACCATAATCCACAATGGCCTCTTGTATTTCAGCTAGGAAAATATATTCACTATCTCCAGATTTGTCGCATATTTCTTATACACCTTGCTTTTCTATAATTCTCTTCTCAGAACTTTGCTTATTTACATACTATTTGTTTTCAAGCCTAAAATATCCTCAAACAAATTTTAAGTTACTCACTGATTTTTACTCTTTTATTCAATGACTAATCAGTCACTGCTGTTTATTGATTACCTATTATGTGCAGTTAATGCATTGGGCTTTATGGAGCATATGCAAATAAAGACTCTACTAATCAAAATATTTATTCTCCAGAGTAAAAAATATCATCTGGTCATAAATAACTACACAGGAAGGTAGATTGTGATATTTATCTATATAATTACTATAAATTTACTGCTTTGGGAGTTCTGAGGGAGGTAGACATTTTTGCAGTTTGAAAGAATAGCCAGGGGGAATTACAGTGTTTTGTATGGTCCTTAGAAATCAGTTTTGGGGCTCTGGGCTGATGGCTCAGAGCCTGGAGCCTGCTTCCGATTCTGCGTCTCCCACTCTGTCTGCCCCTCCCCCGTTCGTGCTCTGTCTCTGTCTCAAAAATAAATAAAAAACCTTAAAAAAAATTAAAAAAAAAAAAGAAATCAGTTTTGGGGTGTGACTTTTTACAATGAGTATTAAAAATGTATTTACATAATTTGGCTATTGTTGAGAGCCTAAATGTCCATCAACTGATGAATGGATAAAGAAATTGTGGTTTATATACACAATGGAATGCTACGTGGCAATGATAAAGAATGAAATATGGCCTTTTGTAGCAACGTGGATGGAACTGGAGAGTGTGATGCTAAATGAAATAAGCCATACAGAGAAAGACAGATACCATACGGTTTCACTGTTTTGTGGATCCTGAGAAACTTAACAGAAACCCATGGGGGAGGGGAAGGAAAAAAAAAAAAAAAAGTTAGAGTGGGAGAGAGCCAAAGCATAAGAAACTGTTAAAAACTGAGAACAAACTGAGGGTTGATGGGGGGGTGGGAGGTAGGGGAGGGTGGGTGATGGGTATTGAGGAGGGCACCTTTTGGGATGATCACTGGGTGTTGTATGGAAACCAATTTGACAATAAATTTCATATATTGAAAAAAAATGTATTTACATATGCATTTAATTACTCTGCACTTTAAATGTGGAGGCTTCTTTTTTAAACATCTTTTTATCTGTGTTCTTCTAAAAAGGGATATTTCTCATGCCTTCATTTCTGAGAGTCTAGTGCTGGTCATAAGGTAGCAAATGAATTAATATTTGCTAATTGGTTGATCATCTTTAGAAAAATAAATATTGAAAAGAAGAAAGTAAAGTTGTGATGAACCATACCACGCAGCCTTTGAAATTAGCATTATTCTTCCATTAAATGGGCTAGTGAGGTAAGTTATGCTGTCTCTCTACCATACTAAACATTACCAATTTAATAATTTGATAAAGAGTAATGTCATTTGGGAGTGCAGGATTTAAAACTGGTGACGTTGCCAAAGAGAAAACAATAGGTACTTTTTACAAATTAGTAATTTTCCTTCTTCCTCATGTAGAATAAAAGAAAATAATGGGAAATATCCCAAGCAGTTGTTTAATAGAGCATACCCTCTTTACTCTTACTTTACTTGCAACTGGCTTCGGTTTGTTTTTCTCGCGTTGGTGCTAGCAGGGAAAAGGAAACAACAGTTTAGCACGTCTGTGAAAGTCAGCGTAAATGGAAATCATGAGTTCCCAACTATTACAATGCAAGTAGATCTGCTTGGGATTGAAATAACAACATCAAGTTCCAATCCCTTGGGAAAAATTACGCCAGGCAGACTGATTGAGTGGAAACCATCCAATAAACTGTGCATGGACTTTATAATCAGTGAACCGTATAAAAGAGACTCAATTTCCTGAATTGCATGTCAAGAACTAAATTTACATGATGTAGCCACTTGAAGTAAACATAACTAAGCATGCTAGTATATGAACCCCTTGGGAGCAAATGGAGTATCACTAAACAACTGCCTGACCTCCCAGCCAGTGTATTTTATGTGACTGAGTGAATATTACTGCTTAGTGGGGAGGGTGGGGGGAAGTAATGCCACTTACATAATTATTGTCTTTCTTTAACAAAAATATAATAGTTCCACTATTGCAAAAATATAATAGTTTCACGATTGCTAGCTGTGCCAGTTTGTACAATAAGAGTTCCTAGAAAGCAGAAATAATAGTCTCCCAGTAATACTAATGCTAGACTAAATAAATCAGATCACCTCCACCTCAGAGGACAACTAGAAAAGCCAGATAAGATATATTCGCATATCACTTTAAAAGCAAGAGACTACTAATAAATTCATAAAGTATTATCAGCTGTGATAGATTACTTGTGATGTCTGGACCATTTACAATGCGACTCTTTGGTTCTTCCCATCAGAAGATGGAATCTTTCTCCTGCCCCCTTATCTACGCTGGTCTTGGGACTTGCTTTGGCCAAAGCAATCTGACAGAAGTGGCAGTTTTCCAGTTCTGAATCTAAGTCTCAAAAGAGATTTCAAGCTTCCGCTCTGTCTCTTGGAACTCTGCCACCATGATTAGACCAAGGCCAGGCTATCCTGCCCGAGGATGGTATAACACATGGAACATCGCTGAGCTTGTCCAGGCAAGGACATCCTAAACCAACCAGCACTTTGTCACTCATCCATAAATACAGGGGCACGCCCAGCCAAGAATAGCCACATCTGGCCCAGACAAAAACCATTCAAGCAATCCATTCATCTGTGCGGAAAATACGTAGAATTGTTTTAACCACTAAATGACTTGAAATGCCACTGTATTTACTTTACACACCAGGCCAGAACCAGCTTTAACGAGGTTCAGAGAGCCGAATATTTGAGGTCAATTTCCCTTTTTCCTTATTTACGAATGCCTTTTCAAAAGCTTAAAGCAACAGTAACAAAAGCTTAAACCCAACTGTTGACTTAAACATCTCCAAAGTTGAAAAACCTCTTTGCATTTTCAGACAAAATTAAGGAAACTAAATATATATATACTCAGCAGATGGCAGAACAAGAAGTAGTAAAAATTGTTCTCCCAGAAGAAAGGTAAAGCTCCCATTTGGATGTTGGAAATGCAGAGCATCACGGTGGTTCAGTCCATTGAGCATCCGACTTCTGCTCAGGTGATCTCGTGAGAGATCCATGAGTCCATGCCTCTGCTTGGGATTCTCTTTCTCTCCCTCTCTCTGCCCCTCTTCTACTTGCTTTCTGTCTCTGTCTCTCTCTCTCTCTCTAAATAAATAAATAAACTTTTAAAACAATTATTAAAAAAGAAATTTAAAAAAATGAATGTTGGCAATGCAAGAGGAATAATCAGGAGGGCATAATGGGAACTTTATTTTTCTAAAGTCCTTGCATATTTTTGTAGAAGGTGTAAAAAGCTGATTGATATTTAGACCTTAATTAGTTAAGAATCATTTTGAAATCTCCAGGGGAATCACTAATGATAGTAACCAATCAAAGAGTAGGTAAAAAATGAGAGAAACAAGAACAGGTAGAATCATAAAAAGATAAAGCAATCCAAAAAGGGTTTGATCTATCTCAATTCTCAAATATATTGATATAAGAATAAATGTAAATGGATCAGAGTCCAATTATAAATCAAAGATTATCCCACTTTAAAAAAAACAAAACTGCTTTTTATAAGAAAGATATCTAAAATAAAAAGATATAAAGAGTTTAAAAATGCATATATAACAAAAATATCAATACATAGAAAGTTGATATGGCTATATTTGTAATGCTAAATCAGACTTTAAGCTAAAAGCATTAATAGAGTTAAAAAGGAGTATTTTATAATGTAAAGTTTTAATCCACCTGGAAAACATATTCATTATTCATTCATAAGCACCTAATAACATAGCCTCAACATATAGCAGCAAAGTACAGATCTGTGTGTGTGTAGATGCAGATGTAGACACAGATATAATATCTATCTATCTATCTATCTATCTAGATAGATAGATATAGATCTATATAGATAGATAGATAGATAGATATCATTATATCCCAAACTGCATAATATACCCTCATAGGCAAACAAGGAATATATCCAACAATTGACTATAATATATAAAAACAAAAAGAGGTAGAACAGATGAAATTGGTCTCTGGTATCATTTCAATACATTTCCTCCTTTCCACAGAACTCAACACTCCAATCCCCAACTCCAGATACCTATTATATGCTCAAGTTCTCAAATTTTAATAATAGAGCCTTACAATGTACAAATTATATATATATATATATATACACATACATATGTACATATATATAAATTATCATTATAGAAAATTTGGAAAATATAGGAAACATTTCAAAAAAATTTAAAAGCTCATGAGTCATCAGTAATCCCTCACTCTTCCTGATCTTGGTGTAAGGGAATGAGTGTGGATGTTGAAGTCAGACCTGAGTCCAAAAGATACCTCTGAGCTCCAGTAGTTGTATGATTTTGGGGAAAGGTACTTAACTTCCCTTAACTTCAATTTCCTCAGAGAATTAGAGTAATTGTACTATGTTGGTTTTAAATAATTTCAATTTCACAGGAGCACATTCAGAAATTAATTATCGGTGTACAAATAGGGTGTGTCATAAATTCAGATATGGAAATATAGTGTGATCTCAGAAAGGAGGAAAAGTGGTATCGAAGGGAATTTGAAAATACAGGAATAAACACCAACCATCTCCCACCTCTATTTTTCTTGTCATCTAAACCCTCATTTTTCTTTTTCGAGTTCTCAGATCAGATGACAAATGACCATGAAAGGTACCCTGGTTGACCCAAGTTTGGGCCAATGCTCAGCCAAAGTCCAATTCACTGTAAAGAATAAAACAGGATGAGATTTTACAAAACGTCTGCTCAATTGTAGCTGCTATGAAGGTGGGGAGGCTAATGAAGCAGGTCTGTACAAGCAGAGCATCCAGGACTTTGCAGTGCTACTGTCAAAATTAAATGTATGTAAATATTTTAGTAATCATTCATAGTTATCGATGTTAATTATCAGAAACACTAAGATTCAACTATTGATTCCATTTTTGTACATTTATTTTAAGTCACTTTACTTATTTTATACAAGCATATATCTATACATACATATCACTTCTTTTATACTTACACTCATTTTTCTACAAAAATATTTGCAATAAGTAAAGAATATAGATTTAAGCTATGCATTTTTCATTAAACATTATATTGCAACCCTCCTTATGGATTGTTGTAAACTCTTTATAAACAACATTTTTGATTGACTGAGGTTTTATTCTTAATATACAAATGCTATAATTATTTCATTTACCTAAACAAACTTTCATCTTTAAAGTGAATTGGAGGCTTAGCCTGAACAGATTGAAAAGGCAGGCAGCCGTATTCTGAAATGGTAATGTGTGCAATTTGTTCCATTTTCACACAATGCTATCTCATTGATAATACGTTTTTGATGTGAGATAAAATGCACAAAAGAGAATTAACATATATGCATATGAGTGTATCTTTCATAAACACAATATGCCAAATTTCAAATTCTCTTAACACTAATTGTTGGTAACATAATTTGGCAACAAATCAAGCCTTGTGACATTTGTGTATTTTGTGATATTTCTTGAACTACACTGTCATGGGGTGGGGAGGGATTCTTAATAAAAAGAAAAAACACATTTTCAAGAGTCTTCATTTATTTATTTCCTGGTATAGTATAAGCATTTGGAATGAAATTGGCTCTAGCAGATATATCTTGTTTATATTCTTTGAAATTAGATGTTGTTTATTTCTTCCATGTTCATAAACATGATGACAAAGTTCTGTCCCTAATATTATTGTTTTCATTTATTTATCCCCAAAACTTTATGAACTTCCTTTATGGAACAGGAGTTTGAGTACTTGCAAAAAATATTTCTTTCTGTTGTTGCTTTGATGTTAAGAAGAATTATACTGTAAACTTCTTAATGGCAAGAAGTGCATCTACTTGGCACAAATTTTAGGGTACTTTTGTAGACAATAGTTATCACCAAAGGGTTGCAAATAAGTTAATTTAATTCTTGAAGATACTGCAAGGTATTACCTCTTTTTCTGAAATCAAGAATCGTTATTAGGACAGCAATAAGTTCATTATGATGTCAAACATAGGAGACATTCTATTTTAGAAGCATATAATATTAAGCATGAATAATAATATACAATAATAAATGCAATCAATATAAAATAAAACAGACTATTTAGTATAAGTATTCTAATGTAGAAACATACATTTTATTATATGTCTAAATAAGAATGGTAAAATAGCATGAACACTTGTCCCAGGCAGTACATGAGGCTAGTGATTGGTAATATATACCATATCAGAGGTTATTTTTGTTGTTGTTGTTTATTTATTTTGAGAGAGAGAGAGAGAGAGAGACAGAGAGAGCTCACAAGCAGGGGAGGGGCAGAGAGAGAGGGAGAGAGAGAATTCCAAGCAGACTCCACACTGCCAGCGCAGAGCCCGACGCAGGGCTCAAACTCATGAACCTGATCATGACCCGAGCTGAAATCAAAAGTCAGATGCTTAACTGACTGAGCCACACAGGCGCCTCTGTATATACCAGAGCTTTTGAACATTACTTCCAAGGCATGTTGGGCAGGTATGTGAGAAAAGGATGGAAATAAAAGGAATGCCCTGAGATGGTGCGTAGCATACAGACCGACTTATGTCCCAGCTTACGGCAATATAGTCCTACTGACAGGAATATATTTAGCATGAGCATGGTGCATGTTGGTCAAAAGATACAGAAATCACAGAGACTGTTGGATCAGAATAGGTGACTTCGCCTGGAAAGATATCGAAGAACAAAATGTCACTTCTGCTGCATTTTATAATCCATGAAAGACTAGTTGTTTCGGTGAAAATAATTAATTAATGACATTTTCCTAGTCAATTCACAGAGGTAAAATGATTACAAATCCTGTAGACCTTTTCAAAAGAATCAGAGAACTTATGCAAGTAAAATTAAAATATATCTTGGAAACTTTTTGGAGATTTAATTATGGAAGGTTTGGGATTTCAAACCAAACAGTTTAGTTGTTTATTCCAGAATAAAGAATCAGTCAAGGTATATATTAATAAATTACAAAGTCTAGAATTACAATTAATAATAATCAAATATATAAAGTAAGCATTTTAATACATTAAAATCTATGATTATTTTTTAATGATACTAATGTTTTTATATCCTTAAAATGAAATTTTCCTTATGAAAATATGACAAACCATGTCTCTATACTTACATTATTTATATACTGAATAGTTATAATTGCAAATGTAACTTTGTCTTAAATTTTAACAATTATTCAAATGCATTATAGGTCAGTTATTCTACCTATAAAGTTTGACATTTCTAAAATATTTACTTTTCGCACTTTGTATGTAATGAAATATAATTGTGCAATATTTCATTATTCAAGAACAGACCAAACACAGGGCCACTTCAAATGAAAAAGGAAATAAAAAGAAGACTGCTAAAGATTTTGAAATAAATTGAAAATTTGTTAAGATTGAAAATCAAGTTTTGAATTTACAAACTATTTTTAAAATATTGTCAAGTTCGTAAGCAGAAAAGAAATGTAAATGTTATGAAGCAGAAATGAATCAGTAATGTAATCTGGTAGTGAAATTTGGGTCATTAACTCTGACATCAAAATTAATTTTCTTTGAAGGAAAGTATGGAAGCTTAGTAGCTCTGAGCTACTAAAATTTACAATGATGAGATCAGAGACACTACATGCTGAATATATAATAATTTGGAGTGGAGAAAGTCTTTTTTTTTGAAATTGACTTAAATAACATCTTTTTGTATCTCCTATACTCTGTTATTGTTCATGCTGTTCCCTTATCTGAAATTTTCTTCTACCTTTCTCTATTATCAAACTCTCATCTATACTTCAAGCACCCTGAAAAAACTACAAAGCCATCTCTGAAGCCACAATAACACTTGAATTCTCTTAAAAATTTTTTTTTAAATGTTTACTTATTTTTGAGACAGAGAGAGACAGAATGAGAATGGGGAAGGGACAGAGGCAGACGGACACACAGAATCTGAAACAGGCTAAAGCACAGAGCCTGACATGGGGCTCCAACCCACAAACCCTGAGACCATTACCTGAGCTGAAGTCGGACGCTTAACTGAGCCACCCAGGTGCCCCAAATCCTCTTTAAAAGTATTTCCTGGAGTGCCTAGGTGGCTCAGTCGGTTAGGCGTCCAACTCTTGATTTTGGCTAGGCTCATGGTCTCACAGCTTGTGAGATCAAGCCCCGTGTCAGGCTCTGCGATGACAGCGGGGAACCTGCTTGGAATTTTCTCTCTCCCTCTCTCTTGGTCCCCTCTCCACTCACACACATGTTCTTTGTCTCTCAAAATAAATAAATAAACATGGGGGAAAAAAAAGTATTTCAAGATAAGGTTTATTTCCTTCTACCTAATACTTCTGTAGTAATAATTATAAGCTTTTTATGTTTTTTTAGCACTCAATAAGTGTTAGATAAATTGAATTGATTGATCCAGTTAGCCAATCTGGGAATCTGGGGTGTGGACACTCTTAACTGGAAGCTTTCTATGCTTCTCCTAATACATGTTTAACTACAGCAAGGCTTTGATGGTGTCCCCAAATGCAGAATCAGTTCTATCATTAATGTGTTTGTGATCATATGATCTAAAAAGGTTACTTACATCACTTTCTGCCTTACACTGCCATGCCCTTGTACATGTAATTACAGTATAGGAATTCTAGAAGAAAAAGTTGGATAAACTATTAACATATTTCTGGAGGTATATGGGAGGTATATCTGTATCTATATATCTATATATAGTATATGTTTCATGTACATATAAATATATAATACTATAAATAAATATATACTAGCATATAATAAATGAAATAAATAAATATATAAATTATGCCTGTCTATAAATTAGAGCATGAATAGGTGATTCTTAGTTTTAATGAGTCCAGTCAAAGAGGTCCTAAAAAGGCACCTGAATCCAAAAAAGTGTATTTATCAGGTGACTAATGGGTTAACATGCTTTATGTGTTTTACTTCTAGCAAAAGATCGATAGAGGAATATACATGTATAAGTGTGTATATGTGTTAAAAACTATATAATGCAGCATTTATTAAAATATTTTTAAAAATCTTTTCCTTTCCTCCCTGTGTGAGAGGAATTAATTTTCTGAAGTCCAGTTTCGTCTTTTTACATGTATAGAGGTATCTTTGTGTTTTCACCTTTTCTCCCTTAAATATAGGAGACAAAAGGTTATTGACTACTAATCCATATAAGTTGTATAGTAATTTTTGCTGAAAAGCTTTTGTCAATGAACTACTCACTTTTTCCCCTTTAAATGTAATACATAGTTGGTTTGAAAGAAGGTTATTGAATGAGTTTGCTTTGCCAGTGGTTTTGGTATAACATATGTTGGGTTCCTACTACAGGTGCTACTTTTTATAGCTCATCCTGAGGAAGCCTGTTCTCTCCTTATCTATGAATTTCAGTGACTGTACTTGCTATATTGTCCCAGTGTGATGTGTGGATCAGTGGTCAAGCCAACTCAGTGTCCCCATCACTCCTCATCAGATTTTATAACCTTGGTGGTTGGAATTACTTTATGATTCTGTGCCCCAATGCTCTGGGGGTTTGGAAGGAGAGACGGGAGACACAAAAACATGATGCCTCTCTACTATGCTGGTTTCCATAGCAACAGTGGAATTGTTCTTATTAAGTTATGACTTGGCTCAAACTGATTCTTGAGACTGTTTTTTCTTGAGAAATGTGAAGTAATCCACATTACATGGAGCTGCACATACCTGATTATTTCATTCTTTTTTTTTTTCCCTGGGAGAAGAGTTCTTTTATTCATTTGTACTTTGCCATATTGGCTGACAAGACCTCTATTTAATTGGAGATTCTTTTTGTGGATGACAGCAATATCCATCTGGCAAACATCATTCCATGATTCAGTGTCTTTTTTTGAAATAAATAATTCGGGTATAATATTAATAATCACACGGAAACCTGGCATTAAGTGAAAGGAAACTCTTGTCCTCAGTAATGCTTTAGCCCGGAAGTGACACTTCTGTTTGTAAACACTTCAATAAGACTAATCACATAGCTTTGCCTAACTTCAGAAGGCAGACGAATGAAAGACAGTACATAGACTATTTAGTGAACATTACTATATTTATAAAAAATTGAAATTAATTTTGAGGATTTATGTAGGATTACTTGCCTTACCAATTATTGGGACTTAGGAGGCTACAATACTAAAACTGATTAGTAAAGATGGAATATAATAGATATTCCAAAAAAATAAGGAAAATTAACATGTGGAGAAAAATACATTAAAATCTAATATGGTAAAGATGATGTTGCTGGGCAAGGGGGAAAGGATTATGTTTTCAATAAATGGTGCTGGATAAATTGCATATTTATACAAAAAAAAAAAAGCAAAAAAATCCCACCATCTCTACTTCACATACACAATGAAGTCAACTTTAGGTAAATTGAGGATCTACATGTGTAGGTAACATGGTAAATCTTTTAAAAGAAAACATAGGCAAATCTTCTCAAGAATTTGGAGTGTTCAAAGTTTCTTGCAAAGGAAAACAACGTTTCCAAATATTTAAGAAAAAATGAATAAATTATACCACATTAAAGTTCACAACTTCACTTTTTTAAGATATAATTTAGAGAGTGAAAAAGGCAAACCACAGTGTAGGAAAAACATTTTGCAATAAACATATCTACAAATGACTCACATCCATTATATATTTATAGATTTCTACAACAGAGAGAAGGAAGAGAGCCCAATAAGGAAAGAGAAAAAGGACTTACTTGAATAGGCACTTTGTGAAGGAAGATAACCAAAATGGCCACTTATACATACTAAAGGATGCTCAACTTAATTAGTAAGGAAACGGAAATCAAAATCACAATGAGACACTACTACATACCCAGCAAAACGGATAAAATGAAGATATGCCAAGTCAGCCCAGAAGCAGGTGTGGATTAATTGGAATACTTATGTAAGCTGGTAAACTTATTTAAAAGACACAAAAACTCTTTACTAATATCATCTGACGTAACCACATTCAGATCCACGGAACTAGGATTCTAGTCCTTTATAGCAACTCTGTAGAAATGTGTTTATATATTTACCAAAGTACATTTTCAGTACTGCTCATAACAGCACTTAAAAGCTCCAAGCTGGAAACAAAGTAAACGTTCATCATATGTAGCGTAGGTCAGGGATCAGCATTTTTTTTCTCGTAGGAGGCCAGAGAGTAAATTATTTAGTACATAGGCAAGACATATGGTCTCTGTCACAACTTTTCCACTTCTTCATAGTGTGAAAGTAATCACAGAAAGTACATAAATGACTGTGTCTGTGTTTCAATAAAACTTCAGGGACAGGGGCGCCTGGGTGGCTCAGTGGGTTAAGCCTCCGACTTCAGCTCAGATCACGATCTCACGGTCCGTGAGTTCGAGCCCCGCGTCGGGCTCTGGGCTGATGGCTCAGAGCCTGGAGCCTGCTTCCGATTCTGTGTCTCCCTCTCTCTCTGTCCCTCCCCCGTTCATGCTCTGTCTCTCTCTGTTTCAAAAAACAAATAAACGTTAAAAAAAAAAATTAAAAAAAAAAACTTCAGGGACAAACAAAGGGACAGGCCAAATTTGGCCTATGGGGCACAGTGGCATATATAAACAACCTCTGGTCTATTTTTAACAATGGAATGTTACTGACCAATGATAATGAACACACTGTAACTACTTGAATCCACATGGATGAAACTTACATATTTTTGAGTACTAGAAACCCACCACATAAATATACAAATTATAGAATTCCACTTATGAATTGACCCTCTGTGGTGTTAAAACTCAGAAGAGTGGTCACCTTTGTTTGGGTGTGGGGGCGGGCAGGGGTGGTGTAGTGACCTAAGAAAAATATAAACATGGGAGATGGAAGAGACCTCTGGTGAGCTGTTTGAACTGGCTTCTGGTTAAATGTGCATATTCACTATGTGGAAATTCATCGAGCTGTGCATTTATGATCAGTGTAAGCGGCTGTATCTACATTATACTTCAGTAAATACTATTTTATCAATTCCATAGGAAAAAGATGGTCTTAGGAAAATTGATGAACATATCTACTTAATCTAACATTAGTAAGAATTTGTGTTTCTGATATGCTAACTTAAGTATATTCTATGTTAGAGAGATAATGGGGTTAAATTACATTTAAATGGAGACCATAGAACTATTTTTTTATGAAAAATTAAAGAATATTCAGTCACATGGGCATAAATAAAAGCTGAAATGTAATTTTTCTTTTATATATTAATACATAGTAGGATAGTATTGAATTAATACATAAAGATTTGGGTTTTAATTTCGACTCAAAATGATAATCTGGGTGTTTTGGAGTTCTTAATATTAAAATAAGGATTCTTTTTATTGATATTTTTCTTTTTAAACATCATGTGGAATTAAAAGTTACAGGTGGGAAAATGCAGAACATCAACAACTTTATGAAGTTATATGAATTCTCTCCTTCTGGCATAAAGATATAATCTTAAAATATATTGCTAAAAGAATATGTGGCAAAGATATACACCATAACATTGCCTAAATTTTATAATATATTAAAATACGGTGCATCCTAATATCCCCAAATAGTAAATTGGTTAAGTAAATGACACTATTCCATTTGAATAAATATGATGGAAACACTAAATTAAGGTTTGGAAATTTAAAAATAAACTATAAGTTAGATTTAAAGCTCAAATTGATTTGAAAAATTTTAAATAATTTTTAAATCACATTTTTAAGTTTATTTTATTTATTTTGAGAAAGATAGAGACAGTGTGTGTAGAGGAAGGGCAGAGAGAGAGGGAGAGACAGAATCCCAGGCAGGCTCTGTGATGTCAGTGCAGAGCCAGAAACGGGCTTGAACTCATGAAACTGTGAGATCATGACCTAAGCTGAAACCAAGAGTCCAAAGCTTAACCAACTAAGCTACACAGGTACCCCTAAATAATTCATGATCATTAAAAAAAAAAAAAAACACTAAACAAACCTGCTAAGGAAATAGTCCAGAATTATAAACAAACAAACAAATAAACAAACAAACAAATAAATAAATAAAATAAAATAAAATAAAAGATTATTTGTGGCTAATGAAACCATTTATTTTTGCTTCTACTCTTTGGATTGTTTCCAATTTCTATAATGATTATGATTTCTATAATGATTTCCAATTTCTATAATGATTATAATGTATTATAATGAAAATACACTGTTAAATATGTATTCCTTCATTCCTGTCATTTTATTCTCTTATCTATATTTAGAATTTAAATCTATTTATCACAGCCACATTATGTAAGAGAATTCAAACCAGTAAATATTTATTAAATACCTCTGTGTTAGTGCAACACGGAATGTAAGGGTACCCACTATAAATATGTCCCATCACAGAATATTTTACATAGCAATTCAAGTAAATTACAAGTTAAATGAGGGGCTTGAGGAACATGTCAGAAAATGCATTTTATATTTTACCAAGCATAGCATCAAATACATGTTTTGTTTTCCTTTCATATAAATCTCAAATTGTAACTTACTTAATCATAAAATTATTTTAAGAAAGTATTTTGAGAGATCAATTATTTTCTGCAAGATTATGTAAACTTCCATATGTTTTACTAGTGATAGTTAACATTAGGTGGCACTGTTTTCCTTTTTCAAAGAAAAAAAAAACCTGCATTTTTGTTCCATGCCAGCCCATAATAGAATCTTAAAAATTTACAAAGAAGGGCATTTCATTACAATGTGGCAGATGTTTTAGAAATGTATTGTCCACCAAAAATTTTATATACTATATGCTGTATTCTCAGTAATATATATTATAAAAGGAGGAATATGAAACCATGTAGCAGGTTATGAATCAAGCTTCCAATGAGTATATTTTAAATTGTATTTCTATATGTTTATTCTTGTTTGCCTTCACAAGGTTTTATGAATTTCACAAAACTTTACCTTGTAATGTGAAGTCCTTCCGGAGGTGAGGGGGGAATTTTTCTTCTCCATACAGATATGAAATTTAATTTAGAATGACATTGCTATATTCTTATCCATGTTAGTAATTATTGTGTTTGCTACAGTACCTAAAATCAAAAGTATTTTGTCCACTTTCACACTATTGTTTTATGAAAGAAAGTACTTATTAAGCTTTTTCAAATTTAACTTAGAGATTATATGTGCTATAAAGGCAGCATAAATAACAAACATGTGATATGCTCAAATACTTTTTTAAGATCTTCAATGATTGGGGAAACACATACACATGTACATACTTACACACACACACACACACACACACACACACACACACACACACAATCACATCATTAACCAGTTAAGCACACACTGAAAACAAAGCTAAGTTGTTGCTACTCTGTGAGTATTTATCATCTTTTCCAGTACTGTTGTAATCATTTTTTAAATGATTATCTTGCTTCCTTCTTTTCAAATCAGCCTCTACTCTAAATGTCATCGTGTTTCTTCTAAAACACAAACCTTCAACAGCTCTTCACTGCTGAGAACATTTAATTACTTCTTTTGTCATTTGTCCCCATCCATCACTCATCAGATTTCCAAATGTATTCCCATCGCTTTCTATGTTGCATCATGGTATTTATGATTCCGGAGTAACTTTCTGACTTTCAATCTTACATTTTATACATTCTGAGCATTCTCTGGTTCAAATAATTTATTCCTCTTTTTCATTCTAGCAAATTCACTTTATACATCAAAAACATCAGCTAAATTGTCAACCATTGCGCCTAAGTTAAAGTGCTTTCCTTTATAACATATTATTGCATTTCTTTTAATGCATCCACCTTGTACTGGAATTGTCATGTCTTCTCCCTATTAGATTCCAAGAGGCCTGAAGGCAGAAACCACGTGCCCAAGAACATCAACGTGTAAAGGGGCAGTACAGAAGAATTGTGAAGAATTTTGGCATCAGATGACTGCTTTGAAATCCTAGTTCGGCATTACAACTGTGGGACTTCAGCCAAGTAATTTAACTCTGTGGAGCATACATTTCTCATCTGTAAAATGGGGATGATAATAAGATCTAACCAATAGAATGTACAAATGAGTTAATATACAGGCTTGGAATGTTATAAAGTTTCCATAAATATCGATGGTTGCTATTACAATAGATATCTAAATAATCCTGATAGCATGAAGAAATTAATATTGAGGCCACATTGCTCTGTAATCACAAACGTTGTGAAAGACATCAGTATACCAAAATAATAGCGTGTTACAAAATGGCAACTTTTTGTAACTTTTGTGTGATGAGACTTGACTTCAAATGTGTTGTTTGTCCAGTGTTGAATTAGTTTACAATATTTTACCCTGGGAGAATTTACATTAACGGTAGGATTTTCAGAGTTTTTTTTTTTTTTCTTTTAAGTAAATTTGGAAAATTTGACCACTTTTGACTCTATTCCTAATTGACAAAAACAGGCTTGAACAGAATTACAGTAGTTCCCTTAACATTGGAGACACAGTCCTCACTTTCCAGCAGTAAGGCTATCATTTATCAGTCTTAGCACTTGAATACTATTTTTAAAAAGTTTTAACAATGGGGCGCCTGAGTGGCTTAGTCGGTTGGGTGTCCGACTTGGGCTCAGGTCATGATCTCACGGTTCGTGAGTTCCAGCCCTGCGTCAGGCTCTGTGCTGACAGCTCAGAGCCTGGAGCCTGCTTCTGATTCTGTCTCCCTCTCTCTCTGCCCCTCCCCTGCTTGCACTCTCAAGCAAAATAAATAAACATTAAAATGTTTAATGTTAAAATAATGTATATTATTTTTGAGAGAACTTAGCATAGTTCTTTCAAGGTTCGTTCATGTTATAACATGTATCAGTACTTGATGAATAGCCACGGCAACCTTGAAAAAGAAGCAAAACTGGAGGCATCACAATTCCAGACTTAAAGTTATATTACAAAGCTGTAGTGATCAAAACAGTATGGTATCAGCACAAAATGGACACACAGATCAATGAAAGAAGTCCCAATACTTTGTTTTTGCTTTTGTTTCTCTTGCCCCAGGTGGTATAACTAGTGAGAAGTTGCTAAGGCCAATGTCAAAGAGGTTACTGCCTGTGTTCTTTTCTAGGATTTTAATGGTTTCCTGTCTCACATTTAGGTCTTTAACCTCTTTTGAATTTTTTTGTGTGTACAGTGTAAGAAAGTTGTCCAGTTTCATTTTTTTGCATGTTGCTGTCCGGTTTTCCCAGTACCATTTGTTGAAGAGACTCTCTTTCTCCCAGTGGATATTCTTTCCTGCTTTGTCAAAGATTAATTGATGGTATAGTTGTGGGCTTGTTTCTGGGTTTTCCATTCTCTTTCATTGATCTGTGTGTCTGTTTTTGTGCTGGTACCATACTGTTTTGATCACTACAGTTTTGTAATATAATTTGAAGTCTGGAATTGTGATGCCTCCAGTTCTGCTTATCTTTTTCAAGGTTGCTTTGGCTGTTTGGGCTCTTTTGTGGATCCATACAAACTTCAGGATTGTTTGTTCTAGCTCTGTGAAAAGTGCCGTTGGTATTCTGATAGGGATTGCATTAAATGTATAGATTGTTTTGGGTAATACATGTATTTTAACAATGTTTGTTCTTCCAATCCATGAGCATGGAATGTTCTTCCAAATGCAATAGATTTATCTACATTGATTTTGTGTCCTGCAACTTTGCTGAATGTGCGTGTCAGTTCTAGTCATTTTTTGGTGGAATCTTTCAGGTTTTCAATATAGAGTACCGTGTCATCAGCAAATAATGAAGGTTTTACTTCTTCCTTGTTGATTTGGATGCCCTTTATTTCTTTTTGTTGCATGATTGGTGTGGTTAGGACTTCCAGTACTGGGTCAAGTAACAGTGATGACAGGGGAAATCCTTGCCTCATTCCTGACAGTAGTGGAGAAACTCTCAACTCTTATGAGCCGCACATGTCTCCTAGTCTGCAGGATCCAGGTCTACCACTTTGCCAGGGTCCTGTTGCCTAACCCCGGTGTTGGGGTGGCTGATCCTGCAACAGAATATTGTTCTTTATGCTTGGAGTGAGCCATTCATACAAGAAACCATTGGTGCTTCCTGACAACAGAACTGCCCCAGGTTCATGACAGCAGGCTGTGCGATGCTTTCATTCCTATTTGGTAATAAATGTACTTTGTCCCCTAAAAAAAGTTGCTGAAACTTTATGTTCTCATTTGTTACAATTTCATTAGGCTTTGATTTTCAATCACGCATTATTTGTTTTTAGGTCTAACGTGACTATAATAATCCTACATTTTGCTCTGCAGATCTTATTGCCTATATTTTGGACAGATTCCATGGGGATTCCACTGATTCTAAGTGAACAGCTTATCAGTGAAGAATGCTCTGTTATTCACTTACATTTTCTTTGTTTTTTAGTTTTTTATACACATATTTATTTTTGATAGACAGAGAGAGACAGAGCACAAGTGAGGGAGGGGCAGAGAGAGAAGGAGACACAGGCCCCAGGCTCCGAGCTGTCAGCAAAAAGCCCGACGCTGGGCTCAAACTCACAAACCGGGAGATCATGACCTGAGCCGAAGTCGGACACTTAACTGACTGAGCCACCCAGGTGTCCCATCATATAGTACTTTATCCTAAAGATAAAGTCACTTAACGACCATCACAAAACTAGCAGAAAGGAGAAGCTGATTCCAATACTTTGTAGTTGCATAAGGATAGTAAAATCACTACTAAATACTCATATATTACTTTTACAGTGCTATTGTTTAGATCTGAACTTCCAATTTTTTCTGGTATATTTAGATGTCCCACAGGTACCTTGGATATAACATCTCTCGTACTGACTTCATTTTCTTTTCTTAATATGTAGCTAATGTTTTTTTCATCTATAACGAAAATATCATCAGCATATAATTGCTGAAGCCTGAAATCAGAAAATAAATTTTAATATTATCCACTCCTCACTGCATATCACCAAATAGATCAACCCCCCCCCACACACACACACAGTTCTGGCCTTCTAAATAGTTAATAAATCTATTCTTCTTTTCCATCTTCCTTGATACAGATATTATTACTTTATATATATTTATAAATATATTTATATATAATTGATTTATTGAAGGTTATATATATACCGTATGTTCATATAATCACCTCCTAAATTCAATTATTAATAGTCATAATAATGCTAAGTTTGCTTTCTAACCCAGGGTCCCCTAATGTTAATATCTTCTGTAGCCATAGTGCAATTATTAAAAGTAAGAAATGACCATTGGTACAATTCTAGTAACTAACCTAAAGACTTTACTTGGATTTTTTAAATTTTCCCATTAACGTCTTTTTTTTTCCTTTTCCTGGATCTAATCTAAGATTTTTCATTGCATCTAGTTGTCATGCTTCCTCACTATCCTCCAACCTGTGACAGTCCCTCAGAATCCATCTTTCACGACCTTGACACTTAAAATGTACGTGTCCGTTGTTTTGTAGAATGTCCTTCTATTTGGATTTGCCTGTTTTCTCATGTAGATTGTGCTTTTGCATTTTTAGCTAGTCTACCATACAAGTGATCCGACCTCTCAGTGTATTGATATTGAGATTATATGACATCATTATGTCTTGTTACTACTCATGTTAACCTCAATCATTAGCTAAGGTGGTCTTTCCAGGTTTCTTCAACTATACAGTTACTATTTTCTTTATTGATATACATATATATATATATATATATAGATAGATATAGATATAGATACATATATATATATACACACACACACACACATATATATATTGCATATATGTATATATGTATGCATGTATATATGTTGCTTATATATATGTATATATGTATGTATTGGGGGAGATTTCTGTGACCATACAGAAATTCTTTTTTTCCTTAAAATTTTGGCAACTAAAGTTTGTATTGATGAGTGGATCTTGCCTGAACAGCTATTACTGTGGATTTTTTAAGGTAAATTTTTACCTTCCTCATTCACTCCACATTTAATAAAATATTAAATAAATAAAAATTAGCTTAAATACAGTTTATTAGTTTATTAGTTTATTTATTAAATAAATAAAAATTAGTTTAATTACTAATTTATATCAGTATGGGTTCGTGAATATTTTACTCCATGGGCTATAAACAAACACTATCATGACTTTGTTGTTTGGGATAAATGGTTTCAAGTTTGTCCATTGGAATTGATTCTGACTGGCTATTGTGCACTTCCATATTTTTGCATCACAATAATTCTCCAGGATCTTAGTGAACTTTTCCTCTCTGAACCCTAGGATAATTGCTTCTGCAAGGAGTCATTGCTCATTGTATTTGAGAAAGTCATTTAGAAACCAATATCCGGAATGCTATTATCTTACACCCTTCCAGAAGACAAGCTTTTGTATAGTCGTCTTTGTCTTTTGTGTTATATTATCTATTCAAAATAATGTTTTCCAACGTAACTTGGGTTACATCCACCTCTTTAAGTGTGGTTAGAATTGCAAAATTATAAAATAGCTGTTATATTTTAATATTTAATTTCAGTTTTCTCCAATATCTTGCATGGTTATTTTTAGAAATTTACATATAGTAAAATTCTACTTACATGGTTTAAAATTCTGTAAATTTTACCATAAACCAAGTCTTAAATTTACCAAACAATCATGATACAAAACAGTTTTATTACTTCAACAATTCTCTCATGTCTCTTTTTATGTGGTCAGCATTTCCTTCCATGACCAATTTCTGGAAACCACGAATTTCTTTCCCATTCTTATAGTTTTGTCTTTTCCAGAATGTCTTATAAATAGAACTATATGATAAGTTATCTTTTAAGTTTTTTTATTAACATTTATTTTTTTCTTGAGAGTCAGAGAGCGACAGAGCACGAGCAAGGGAGGTGCACAGAGAGGGAGACACAGAATTGGAAGCAGACTCCAGGCTCTGAGCTGTCAGCACAGAGCCGATGCGGGGCTAGAACCCACGAACTGTGAGATCATGACCCGAACCGAAGTCAGTCGCCCAACCGACTGAGCCATCCAGGCGCCCCTGTTGTCTTTTAAATAATTATTATTTTTATTTTTATTTGAGTATAGTTGACATTTAAAGTTACATTAGTTCTGAGGTGTAAAACATAGTGATTCAACAAGTTTATACATTAATGCTGTGCTCACCATAAATGTAGCTACCATCTGTTTCCATACATCACTATGTCACTGACTATATTCCTTATGCTGTGTCTTTTATTTCTTTGACTTATTAATTCCATAACTATAAGACTTCTTTTACTTAGCAAAATGCATTGACAATTTTTGTTTTTAGGCGTTTTAACGTGTGCAGTTGTATCTACTTTGACTTTAATTCATACTTTTCTAATGATTACTTATGTCATGATGAACATCTTTTCTTACATTTCTTTGTCATTCATGTTTTTCATTTGGCAATGTGTTTGTTTAGACCTTTTACCCAGTTTATTGTCTCTTTTCTTATTGTTGAGTTTGAGTATACTTACAAGTCTTTTCTCAGAAATGTGATTGATAATATTTTATCCCTATCTATGGCTTTTGGTAGCATTCTCTTAATAACATCTTTCACAGAGCAAAAGAATTGCATAGTTAAAAGTACAATGTGTCATTTTTTTTCTTTTATGAGTTAGATTTTATTGCCATATCTCCAAAGTCTTTGCCTAACTCAAGGTCACAAATATTTTTCCTGTGTTTTCTTTCAGAAGATTTACAGATGTAGATTTAATATTTAGATGATCTTCAGTCCCTCAAAAATGGCTCTGTCCCAAGTATGGACGATGCAGAGAGACTAGTGTGCAGTTTAAGCTAGAGTGCCCTCATTGAATGGGAGAATGACGGGGGCGCCTGGGTGGCTCAGTCAGTTGAGCGCCGACTTCGGCTCAGGTCACCATCTCGCGGTCCGTGAGTTCGAGCCCCGCATCGGGCCCCTGTGCTGACAGCTCAGAGCCCGGAGCCTGTTTCAGATTCTGTGTCTCCCTCTCTCTGACCCTCCCCCATTCATGCTCTGTCTCTCTCTGTCTCAAAAATAAATAAACGTTAAAAAAAAAATTGAATGGGAGAATGACGATTTACCATGCCTTACATTGTTGCCATGGAAATAAGCTATTTTGGAATGATGGGATGATGGGATAATTTCGTTTTGTGGGTTTGTGGGGTCCCGAAAAGATGACTTAAAGATTCTCCCAAACAGGGGCACCTGGGTACTCAGTCAGTTAAGCATCCATCTTTGGCTCAGGTCATGATCTTACGGTTTGTGAGTTCAGTCCCCATGTTGGACTCTGAGCTGTCAGCTCAGAGCCTGGAGCCTGTTTCAGATCCTGTGTTTCCCTCTCTCTCTGCCCCTCCCCTGCTCATGCTCAGTCTGTCTGTCTGTCTCTCTCTCAAAAAATAAACATTAAAAAAAAAGGTTCTCTCAAACTTATTCGAAATAAACAGAAATATAAAAAGATGGGAGTATTAACATCTCAATGTTGAGTTTGTAGAGTGAGCTTCATATTTGTGCTAATCGCCCAATGACCTTAATGCAGGGCATTATAAAATTTCATGCTGTCTATTGTGTCTCTCCCTATACAGCCTTAAAGCCGTATAAAGTCTTTCCTTAAAGAATGAGCTATGATTTTCCAATTTTTTTATTTAGCATCTTGAACTTTGCCTTGCTTGTATTAGACTCTATTTGAAATATTATTAGTTGAATGAATGAGTGAATGATGTTCATGGAAGTGCTTCTAAACTAAAACTGCTAAATATCTATATTTTAACATTTGAGAAAAGCTCTATTATCTAATAAGTCATTACATTCTGATCAAAAGCTTAGGCTAATAAGCTTTTAGTTTCAAATGGACATAGTTAGAGAGCAGTTTTTGAAAACAGATATCTTTGGGGCACCTGGATGGCTCAGTCGGTTGGGCCTCTGACTTTGGCTCAGGTCATCATCTCACTCTGTGCTGACAGCTCAGAGCCTGTAGTCTGCTGGATTCTGTATCTCTCTCTCTCTCTCTCTCTGCCCTTCCCTGCTCATGCTCTCTCTCTCTCTCTCAAATAAATAAACATTTAAAAGTTAAAAGAAAAGAAAATAGATATCTTTTACAAAAATATTTCCTTAGAAACAATTTTTAATGTTCAAAAGGATTTAGGGGCTGTTCTATAGTGAAAAACAAATTATCTGCCCCATGTTTATCCAATGTAAAGTTGCTAATATACTCAATTGTTATGAAAGAAGTTTTGCACTTGTCCCATCTCTCACAGTATGAAACCAAATTTCATCTACCTATTGTATGGTCTACATTTGATGAATCTTCATTTTCCACCTGATACATGAATTTGTGATTATGAGGTCTGTTTTCTGAGAAAGAAAAGCAACTAAAATATTATTAAGCCTTGTATTATGCAATAGAGAATGCCTAATAAATTGCATGTAAATTAATCCTGTTGAACTAAGTTATATATTCCTCTGAAAAAGTATTCATTATGAAACATATAATTTTTTTATTGCAGTATGGTTGACATACAATGTTATATTGTGTCAGGTGTATAATATAGCGATTCAATAATTATATACATTGTGAAGTGCTCACCATGATAAGTACAGTTAACATCTATCACCACACAAATTATTATAATATTATTGACTATATTCCCTATGCCATACAAAGGACAAAGTTTTTGAGAAAAAATTGTCTGAAATCATGATAAAACTTGCAATTGAAAAAAATAACAAAATATACTATTTCAGATTTTTAAATACTCTTAAAATACAATACAAATAAATCCAATGCAGGGGCACCTGGGTGGCTTGGTCGGTTGGGCGTCTGACTTCGGCTCGGGTCATGATCTCGCGGTCCGTGGGTTCGAGCCCCGCGTCGGGCTCTGTGCTGACAGCTCGGAGCCTGGAGCCTGTTTCAGATTCTGTGTCTCCCTCTCTCTCTGCTCCTCCCCTGTTCATGCTCTGTCTCTCTCTGTCTCAAAGATGAATAAACGTTAAAAAATAAAATTAAAAAAAAAACAAATAAATCCAATGCAATAAAGTACCCTAAGAATTATGATTAAGTATTTTAATAGAACTGAGATAGATATCTTTTCAAAGGATGATATACGCTAAAACAGTAACAGATTGGACTATATATACATTTGAATCTTCCATTCAGTAACAGAAAGTATTTTACACTAAATTAAAATGCAAAAGATGTCAGAAATTCTACAAAAGTGGTACTACTTATGAATTTCAGACACTAAAAGATATATTCTTTCTTTTCCATCTTTTTGTCCATCTCTGATTGCCTAGATATCAATTTAAGAAATTCACTTGAGGGCAGAGGATCTTGTTTATTTCTCTATTTAGTTTATGATCTTTATTGTCGTTGAAAATAAATAATGTGAGTAGAATAAACTATTTTCTTTTCGCTATATTTATCTATAAATAAAAAAACCATCCATAATTAGTGAGGGCTTCTTAAATGCTAGCCCATGAAGCAAATAAATAAATATTTATTTAAGTTTCTGCTTTCCAAGTTGAAAGCTACCTTTAGGAAAATATTTGAGAAATACTTTGCAAGGAACCATCATGATTGGGCCAAAGTTGCTGTGGCAAAGTTAAAAGGACAAATTTGACCATTTGGGAAACTGAGATGAAGTAGATTAAATAATGTGTGCAAGGTCACACAGATTGGAAAGCCTGGGATTCATCTTCAAGTTTCTCTTTAAGCTGAAATTCTCATCATTATGGCAACTTTGGACACACAATATTGAGTGTTTAGTGGTCCCCGATACTCCACTGAACTGAGAAAAGTACCCTCAAACAATACTGTCCTCAGCAATGTAGTGAACTTGGGTCAAATCGCTAAGCCCATAACTTCCTTTAACCAAAATTTTGTCCCTGTAATATCTGAATTCAACTGGCTTACATCCTCAGTCTTCACTCGGAAAGTGGGCTTTAAGGGACGCCTGGGTGGTTCAGTTGGTTGAGCATCTGAATTCAGCTCAGATCATGATCTCACCGTTTGCAAGTTCGAGCCCCACCTTGGGCTCTTTGCTGTCCACACGGAGCTTGCTTGGGATCCTCTACCCCCTTCTCTATCCCTTTCTTTCTCTGGAACTCTCTCATTGACATTCTCTCTCTCAAGAATAACAAAAAAATGTAAAAAAAAAAAAGTGGGTTTTAATTAGTCATACTCCTTGGTGTCAAGTCCTCGTGATCTGGGTCCAAAACCTGATAGGAACCTTCAAAATAAAACAATGACGTCTGCTCAGAATTTGAGATTTAGCCAGTTTACTGAAGATTTGGAATAAAGTATATATCCTGAAATGCACGGCTTTCTGCCAAGTCATCATTTCTGTCCTTGTCTGGCCCAAATTTCTCCTCCTAGTAGCTTTAGCCATACCTAGGCTCCTGGAATATATAAGCAACTCCTCCCACCACGCATTCGCACACACGCACACACACACACACACACACACACACACACACACACAAATACATTGTTTCTATGAAAAGCAGCTGTGTGAATATAATGGTTCCCAGTCCAATACCAAAATCATTCTGGAGACTGCTCTGCATATCCTCACTCTGAAGCTTAATGTGCTCACATATGCTTCCTTGGGCATGGGAACAAGTACGAGGCATGAGAGTTGGAGTGGACGTTTATTTGTTATTTTCCCACCCATCAGCCACACCTCGTCTTGTTACTTGTTTGCTTTCCAGAAACTATCCTCTTACTCTAAGTGTTTTAGGAAAAGCACTCTCATCTCCTGACAGGTTCAAGCAGAGGATGTACACATGACCCAGCTCAGACTGGTGAGAGTCAGTAAGACCAAATGTAAGATGTTTCAACTCGTTAGGGAAGCATGTTGTCTCTTTTCTGCTGGACTCGATCCTAGAAGAATATGCCTCTGAGGTTTTTGGAGCTTCCTGAAAATCATTTGTGGAGAGACATCTGAGAACAGGACAGCAGACAGTAGACCCAAGAGAGAAAAAAAAATATGTTCTAAGATGTCACTGACACCTCTATAAGGCTGCATCTGAGGCTGCTTTTCCTTGGGCTTTTCAGTTAAAGGAATCATGGAATCTATTATTAGAATAAACCAATTTTAGCTCGATTTTCTGTTTCTTGTTTAGAAACGTACAAAACTATTTAGGAGCGTGAGTGGCATGAAACACTAGCCTGAAAATATTTTATTTTTATTTTTAGAGAGAGAGAGAGAGCATGACTGGGGGAGAGGGAAAGAGGGAGAAATAGAATCTTAAGCAAGATTTATAAAAATAAAATAAATACATAATAAATTATTTTAAATTATATCTTTTTTAATATTTGATGATACAGGTAATGTAAATTGAATTGCAAGTGATAGAAAGTATGATGTATTTATTGCATAAATGATAATCTGCTAAAATGACAAAATATATTGGGCTAAAGTATTTAATAAGCTGGGTTTTTATTGATCAAGCATTATGTGTACTATGTTTTTAAAATTTCCCCAATCTTGCAGATAAAATTTTTGTTTACTCATTTCTCTACCCTCCCTATGTCACCCCATGAAAGCAGGCAAATTTGGAGAGGCCATTGGATGGTTTCAAGTGTATTCCATCATGTTCCGCTCTAATATTTTAAGAAAGCAGAGGGGCATGTTAATGTCACAAACAATAAATACATATTGCCAATGTCCTTGGATCATCCTTGCATCCATTCTGTGTTTGAACAATCTAATAGGCTAAGCAGTGAAGGAAGATATAATATTATATATACCAAGCTGGAATTGATTTTTACAATTGTTCCCCACCACACTTGAATTACCCTTTCAGTTTTATACTTTCTGCATATCCACTAACCTTAAATCATCTCTCCTTAGCCTCAGATTCAGAGCTGATATTTGTATTATATCTGTAGGCACCTTATATGCACAAGACAAGAGTTTGGTAAAGATTTGGTGGACACTGGGTTTCACTTAGAAATGTTACTGTTTACCTATGAATATATGTTTTTCTAGGGTATTAATTTTTTTTAACATTTATTTTGACAGACAGAAAGAGACCAAGCACAAGCAGGGGAGGGGTACAGAGAGAAGGAGAGACAGAATCTAAAGCAGGCTCCAGGCTCTGAGATGTCAACACAGAGCCCCGCAGGGGCGTGGGGGTGGGGGAAGGTGGGGGGGTGAGGGCGGTTGGGGGGTGGGGTCGAATCCAGGTACCTGGAGATCATGACCTGAGCTGAGTTCGGAGACTTAACTGACTGAGCCACCCAAGCACCCCTCTAGGGGATTTCTTGATGTTGTGTATAATGTCCTGCTTCATCCCTCTCTAATGCATCTTCTTAATTCCTTTATAATTTCCTCAGAAGATATTAGTACCAGCTTCTGGTTTAGATTTAATTATGGAAAAAGTGAAAAAAAAAAAAAGAGGTGTATTTAGAGATTGAAACACTATTTCAACAAAAAGATGATTAATAAGGGGCGCCTGGGTGGCTCAGTCGGTTAAGCGTCTGACTTCAGCTCAGGTCACAATCTCGCGGTCCGTGAGTTCGAGCACCGCGTCAGGCTCTGGGCTGATGGCTCAGAGCCTGGAGCCTGTTTCGGATTCTGTGTCTCCCTCTCTCTCTGCCCCTCCCCCGTTCATGCTCTGTCTCTCTCTGTCTCAAAAATAAATAAACGTTAAAAAAAAAAAATGACTAATAAGAACTATTTTAAAAAAGCGTTTTCCAAAACCTGGAAGAATTTATATATGTATAGAAATAGTGACACATGAATAATGTTTATATTAATGTATTTAACAAATTAAATAACTTGGCCTTTTATTAAAAATAAATGAGGGACACCTGGGTGGCTCAGTCGGTTAAGCGTCCGACTTCAGTTCAGGTCATGATCTCATGGTCCCGTGAGTTCGAACCCCGCCTCCGGCTCTCTGCTGCCAGAGCAGAACCTGCTTGGGATCCTCTGCCTCCCTCTGTCTCTGCCCCTCCCCCACTCTCTCTCTCACTCTCTCTCAGAAATAAATAAACATTAAAATTTTAAAATATATATAAATGAAAAGAGAGCAAACTTGTTAAAACATTACAAACATGTTTTCTTTTCGAAAATATATCCCCTAAATTAACAATGGGCTTGGTATTTCCTTTGAGATCTGGTTCAAAGTCGTCATGCAGAATTAGAAATCTATCACGAGGACAAAATTTACACATGGCGGAATATATTAATAATGTCTGTCCACTCTTTGTGATGAGCTCTTCCATTAGTAAAGAGGTCGTAGCATTTCTCAACTGTTACTCCCTTCAGCCACAAGCTTTTAGCTACTATGGTAAAAAAAAAAAAAATAGCTGTAAGATAAGGGGGGCAGAAATCAGATCTTTAACAGAGTTTTACTACATTAGAGACTGAGAAATCCTGCAGCACACTCTGACACTGTGGAGGAGGCCACTCAGGTGGAAGGCTTTAAATTAGTGATGGCCAATCTACTTCTATAAAATATTTCTTGGAAGATATGGCCTCCAGTTCTGAATGCAGCCAAGCTAAATGAAAGCACATTCTGCAGACAGCCCTCTGGGTCTAAAGTATGCCAAGCTCAGCTTAATTAATAAATCTGCTTTTATGGGCATTAAATATAAAGTTTATTCAGAGCTGTGTAATGCGTGTTTTGCAGAGAGCATTTTAACATGTGCAATATTTCATTTTCCACAGTGAGCAGAGTGAGTTCTTCATGGGATGTGAGAGATGTTTTATTTGATATGTGCTTTTCTGCCTTTTCACTTTTGAGTCTGAAATATCATTTTTCTTCATTATTTGTTGCTGCAATTAATGAAAAGAAAGATATTGAAATAAAATGCAGGGACCATATTTGTCAGCTCCACAGGAATTTCAGAATGAGGGTGAGAATCATATTACACATAAATATTTGTAGATCATAATTATGTAATTACACATATAAGGATCATGTACATAAGTGCATAGAGATGAGGATATTACACACACACACACACACACATACACGCATACCACACAGTAAAAAGTTTTTTTCCAACTAGCACTTAAAACTTTAGTTTTATTTTTAATTATTTATTTGATTTATTAATAAAAACTTTTTCTGTTTTTACTAATAAGCATTTGCTAAATTAAAAAATTAAAATATACAAAATGTATAAGAAGCCCAATAATCTCCGTATGCCTACTCTATAAAGTGAGAAATAGAGCATTATTAAATCCTGCATATCTTCCCATAAAAATCTTTCCGTTTTGTGGCCGCCTGGGTCGCTCAGTTGGTTAAGCTTCTGACTTCACCTCAGGTCAGAAGGTTTGTGGGTTCAAGTCTTGCGTCCGGCTCTCTACTGATACCATGGAGCCTGGAGTCTGCTTCAGATTTTGTGTCTCCCTCTCTTTCTGTCCCTTCCCTACTCACACTCTTTCTGTCTCTCTCGCGCGCTCTCAAATATAAATAATAAACATTAGGGGCACCTGGGTGGCTAAGTCGGCTGAGCACCCGACTTCGGCTGGGGTCATGATCTGGTCGTCTGTGAGTTCGAGCCCCGTGTCAGGCTCTGTGCTGACAGCACAGAGCCTGGAGCCTGCTTTGGATTCTGTGTCTCCCTCTCTCTCTCTGCCCCTCCCCCACTTGCACTCTGTCTCCCTCTGTCTCAAAAATAAGTAAACATTAAAAAAAATTTAAATAAATAATAAACATTAAAAAAATCTTTCCTTTTTCTATGCCAATAAGTAGTTATCATTAGGAAATTTTATTATTTCTTTCTTTTGCGGTATGTGTGTATGGTTTTAGTAAATGTGTATCTAAACACAATATGTTGATAGTTTTTTTTAATCTGCTGCTCTTAAAATTATTATGCATGCATGTATAAACACATGTTTACATATTTAATCCGATATTTTTATTAGCAGTTCTTTTTATAATCATTATTATGTTTCTAAGATTCACTCATGTTGGAGGCCACTGTAGTCCATTCATTTCTACTACTGCATAACATTTCACTTTGTGAATATACCACAGAAGTTAATCTAGTTTTTTCTTGGATTGTTTTTTTCTTTGTGCAATAATGAACGTACTGCTTTTAGAATTGTTGTACATGTATCCAGTGTTGGTTCCTGAATCTTCGGGCATATGAATATTCATATTTGCTAGGTAAAGTCAAATATTTTCTAAAACATGTTTACAAATGTATTCTCTCACCAACCCTGAATGTTAAAAATGGTTCCTCTGGTTGCTTCTCAATCACTTGGTATTGTCCGTCTTCACGTTTTGCCCCTGTATTAAATGGAGAATCTATTAATTTCTCTATTTTAGAGAATTGATTTTCCATGCTACTGGATGATTTGTCCTTCTTCTATTAAATACCTATTTATATTTTCCTCTTTTATTATAGTTGCAGGTTTCTCTTTTTCTCACTGAATTCCCTTCATTCTTTGTACTAACACGCTGTCCACTTTACATGCTGCCAATCTCTTTTCCCGGTTTATGGCCCATAGTTTTCATATTGTTTATGGTGTCTTTTGACCCTTTTAGCTCTAACGCTCATAGGGGGCCTGGCAAGCCTAGAGTAAGATCTTATTGATCTTGTCTATACTATGGAGTGGAGACAGGGATTGAGGAGGATAAATAATAATCTCATATCAGTGTGCCTTTCAACCTCCTCTTGGCACCTCTCATTGGTTACAACCAATGGGACAACAGAGGGCAAAGGAAACTGGGTGATGACATTCATAGGACTAGACCTGATAGTAGAAAGCAGAGAGTGAATCTCGAGTGAAGCTTGTGAGAATAACAGTACAGTTTAGAATCCTTTATTTCTACCAAGTAAGTTGTAATAGTTTTAAGTTTCCCTTCTTATTTTGTGAAAAGAAAATTTTCTGGGGAAATAAAACTATAAAAACATAAGTGGTATGTTTTTTTCAGATGTATAATTTAGTGTTTCATCAGTTACAGACAATACCCAATGCTCATCACAAGTACCTGCCTTATTAGCCAAGAAGTTATTTATTCATAATTATTTATTCATTAAATTATCTGAACATTGTGAATAGTAAAAAAAAAAAAAGTAGAGAAAACATTAGATCAAGAAGTAATGAATATAAGTGTAAAACATTCACAGTTAGTTTGATTATGATTTTTGTGCTGTATTATTTTTCTAAACACTCCTATAAATTTTTTCCAAAGAATTCAAGGTGAAAAATGAAGAACAGACGTACAATGAAATAATGTTTGGTATATATTTATATTGATATTTATACTTTTATATTTATATGTTTCAAAGCCAAATTCTGAGCAAGAAATTCCCTGTACTTACCCCACTGCATTCAGTCGTCACAGCCTATGGATTTGACCTCTTAGTTTTCTTTTTTAATATCTCCATTTTACTCTACCCGTATCAAAATCCTACCAGCCTTCCTAGATTACTTACAATAATCTCATGATGTGCCTCTTGTCTCCAGTAATACCTCTTTCAATTATTTTCTCAGCTAAAGTCAGAATAATCTCTTTTACAATCAAATATGGTCTCTTTTTATGTTTCAAATCCCTTCCTTACTATAAATGCATTTTTGAAAGCTAAAGCACTTTAAAATATCTTAAATCTTCCAGTGTGGTATAGCTTCTGCTTATATGTAATTTTAACTTTACCCGTTCTCTCATAATCTTTATCTATTTATTTCCCAATCTATTATTTAGTTCCTAGTTTAATACAATTTTATTGGAAAATCTTCCCTGATCCTTTAAATCTGAGTGATCCCAGAATATTGTCTATTTTTTCTAGTATAATATGTATAGCTTTTTTATTATCATTATTCATCTTTCTTTCTGTAGTCTAACCATGTACTCTGTGAAAGTAGAGTAAAATTCTCTTTTCATTGCTTCCTATCCAACATCTTGTATATGTGCAAAATAGATGATGTATAGTATACATATATGGTATATACTACATATAGCATGCAGCTCTATGGAGCCTTGTGAAGAGCCCACTCCACTCCTATGGTCCTACTGCAGTAGTAGTAGTGTTCCTACTATTTCCACTGCTGTACCTCCCGCCAGCATGTGCAGATGCCAACTAATAAGGAAACACCATTGCACCCGTCCTTTGGCATAAATGCATAGATGTTTCAGTTGTTGGGAAAATGTCTTATAAAGGCTAAATTGGCAACACAAAATCACAGGAACATTGGCACCTATGAGAAGCATTTGGATGTGTCCAATGTGAGAAAAAGAGTGGGAGAAGGTCAGCAGATAATTCCTTACCCACAGTGGATCATTCCAAGATACACTGCTTTCATATACCTTCTCTGAATCTATCCCACCAAGACTGAGCAAGCAGCTGTGTTGGTTGTGAGGATCTGGCTAGATCCTTAATGTTCTCCTTTGTATTAGATGCTGCCTCGTCCATTGTCGTCCCCTCCCTCTTCCTTGTAAAGTGTTAACCTGTCATTTTTTCTTGAAGCTTTTCTTTTCTAGGAAAAATGCAGACTAGGGCTCTAGGTCTAAAAATGGTACCAAAAAGAAAACCCTCGGGACTTGATTTTGATGTTGGTTTGCCCACCTGCGAAATAGCGGTGCCGAGGAGAAATTACATGTGAATAATTCTAGTCATTTGGTGGCATCACAATTACTAAAGTTTTCATTTGGGGCTCTCCTGAGCCAAAATCAAGCGTTGGATGCTCAACCAACTGAGCTGCCCAAGTGCCCCTAGAAATGAGCTCTTAAGGCATGCTATGGAAAGCAGATGTTGTTTTCAGTACCTTTAAAGGAGACCCTTACCATCTTTGAACCCTAGGAACACTGTGCTAAATATTAGTCCTGGGATCTGGTTATAAAAGTAATAGGGCTAAAAAAGAAGCTAAACATGCAGTTTGGAAGGTCTACCATTTCAAATCCCTGGGACTGAAAGAGCATTACACCCAAACTAAGTATGGTAATATTTGAGTTAACCAGTTTGGAAATGTTTAACCTTGGAAAACCACTTCTAGATTGTAGAAGCAATGATTAACATCTTACCAAAATAGAACTTCTTTCGAGCCCCTGAAAACTTGCCCTAACTTACGAGAAACTTTGTAAAACATTATTTTTCTCAAGATCTTCCCTCACTAACATTCATGGCTTTCAGACAAAACACACACACACACACACACACACACACACACACAACACGAAAAACAGAGTTAGATTGTGCAATAGTTGACACTAGAAAAATTGTACTCTAAGAATAAATACCTGCAGGCAGAACATAAATGTGTGTAGGTTGGGGGTTAGGCCAAAGGAAACAAAATATAAGATTGTTTATAGGAGAAATTATTGATATGGAAATGCCCATTATAACAAAGAACTCAATATGGCAGGGCCACTTAGAATTTATCCTATTAGTTTGTTGGGATGTCTCCTTGAAACTTGGACATGAACATGACATACAGAAAATTAGATGATGTGTTGGAACTTTACTGAATTAACATATACCAAGAATATCCTATCAGGAGACTTAGAGAGATGTCCACATTAGAATGAATTTACTATGTAAGTGGCTGTATCCAATATCTGATTGTTCCCTTCCCAATGGTAGGGAAGGGAATGTCTTCAAAGAGGTGATGAAGAATGCACAGGAAAGAAGCACTGGCATGTTTGAGAAGGCCAGTGGTGAATATTTCATTCACCATGATCAATAGTTTGGTTGCTACCATAAGTAGTGGTAAGTGGTGATTCACATGAGTGGTGATTTTGTGATTCTGGAATAACAGAGGCCAGGTGGCAGCATATGCATAAGATGAAAGATGGACATAATTATTGTAATGGGCAGATAACATGGTCATTAAGAAACCTTGATACACAGTAGTTGTGACCTCCATCATATTGCCACGCGATTCACTTTTCTGGCCTTTGCAAAAACCAGATGGATAATGGGGAGATTACTACAGACTAACATAAACTTAATCATAGATCGTTCTGTCAGGTATTTTATCTTTACCAGAGCAGAGCAACACGGTCTTTGGCATTTGGTAAGTGGCTATGAATTTTCCAAAGCCTTTTCTCAACACCCATCCGTAGGGTAGGACCAAAGCAATTCACTTTTACCTAGCAAATTTAGCAGTGTTTTTTCACTACCTTGCCTCCAGGCTGTTAACTCTCCTGAAGTCTGTCATCATGTGGTGGAATGCATCTAAATTTTGATGCACATATAAATCCTTTGGAGATGTTAAAATGAAGACTCTGATTCGTAGTCTTAGGGTGGACTCTGAGTTTTTAAATTTCTAACAACTGATAATAGCAATGATACGGACAGCGATCTTGATCATCTTGACAGTGGGGAGAGTATAATGCTGGTCTTCTAGATTACCAACATCATGGACATTGAACTTCCTGAGCAAAAATTCTCAAGTAACCTAGATGTGCATTCCAAGATCATTGCATTCCAGAAGGAATAAATAAACCTTGTGGAAATTTGGAGTTCTACCAACCCAAAGTGTTTGGGTTTCAGTGGTTCTAAGCATTTTGTATTCCTCTCTAAGGACAGGCAGGTCTTTCGGCAAAGAAGTTATTGCAATGAGCTCATGACCACAGGATTCACAGTCTTTACTTGTTCGGCTAGTTGGTTTGCTTTAGTTTTTAATGATTTAATCCATCAAATGTGAGACAGCCATTGTACTATAAAAGTAGAATAACTCATTAATTTCTCAGCTAAGATGCCAGCTCAGAACACACTTCCTGAGAGATTCATGTACTATCTTACAAATTAAAAAGGGCATATAAACATAACCAAAGCCTGATATATGGGCTGTTTACCCAATAGCTGGCATATATTTGTATGGGAAACTATGTATTCAAGCAGGGTTCTCCCCTATCATCATTACTGCTAGTGACCTACCTGTAGACTTTGTATTTCTCATCCCTATCATCTGAGATTCTATGGTGTTGGAGGCCTTGGTTCTCACAGTTACAATGCTTTGGCCTATGCTGTATTTTTGAGACTCCAAAACATTGTGTATACATTTGACTATTTTTGGCAGCAATTTGAATGTTTGAATATTTTATCTTTATTATACTTTCTTGATTGCATCAAATGACAGTTTGATGTGTTAGTCATTCATATATTTATAGGAATTAGAGGACAGATTTTTATTATGCTAGTTATCAAATAAATGCACTCTAGGACATGTACCATCTAATAAAATAAAATACACAAATACCTAGTAATTATAGATGATTAATACCAGAAAGAGAAATAAGGGTCTAATTGAGGATAAAGTGTGCATGACATAAATTCGGTTGAAGAGAAATTAAATCTGCACTAAAAAAGTGAGAAAAAAATAGAACACTTGGGAAGGGGGGACAGGATGAGGAATATTTCATATGGATAAAGACAGAAAATGATTTTCCTCTTGCTTGTACTCAAGCTTTGTCAGATATATAGATGATGGATTTTACACCCAGTTTCAATCTGTATGTGTTAACCAAGTTTTCTGTACAAATCCTTTAAATATTCTACCTTGATATGAAATTAATAACAAATAAAATACCATTTATGGAGCAACAATGGATCCAACACATTTTTTCTCTCCTCTAAATAGTCTGAGAGCTTAAGCAGTTCTATTATAATGCAAATAAGATTATTACAGTAATTTTGGATGAATATTTTCAAAAGCAGTTATAGCCTGTCAATAATGTTTATGATTACCTCAAATGCTTTAATGGCTCTCTTGAGATGCCAAAATGCAAGGGCAAATAAACCGCTTTTAGAATAGACATTAGGGGAAGCGAATAAAATCCTGTTAGTAGCTTGCTTTGTATAAGTTCTTTAGCTCTTTTAGGGATTCTTCAGGATCAAGAAAGCAGTAAATATTTACCAGTGTTATTTTTAAAAAATCCTCCCATCTTTTTCTTTGATCTTGACGTATTTGGGGAAAAGGATTATTAAATCTGTTTTAAGGTTGTGCTTTGAGTGGGATTTAGAAAACTTGTTAGTAGTTACTACTGATGATATTAATTGATAATATCATTACCAATACAAATGAAAAATCTACATGATACACTTGCACAATTTACTGTGGATTCCAAAAATATCTGTAAAAATTAAAATAGAAGTGAAATTTAGTGGTTATTGTCAGTTCAAAAAATATATATATAGCATTTTAATATTTAAGTTAAATATATAGAGACACAAAATAAGATTAGTGTTCTTATAAAAATGCTTAAGAAACATTGTTTATTGCGACATTTTCATCTATAATCATCCTGAAAAAAATATTTTATGCATTAGTAAACTATTCTAAGAATGTGTTATTTAGCCCATCAGATGAAGCACAGAAGAAATGAAACAGTAAAAATTATTTATATGCACATAACTTTATAAATTTGGAAATATTTTATGTAACTGGATACAACTGTACTCTTGTAATAAACCTATGAGATTTTATTTTTAATTAACTTAAGCAAAATAGGTTAATATGATTATTTAAACCTTTTTTAAAAATTTTGCTGACATGTGTGATCTTATTTCCAGCATGCCATTTCATGCTTTCTCTCTCTCTCTTTTTTTTTGTATATATTTATTTATTTTTGAGAGACTGAGAGACAGAGCATGAGCAGGGGAGGGGAAGAGAGAGAGGGAGACACAGAATCTGAAACAAGCTCCAGGCTCTGAGCTGTCAGCACAGAGCCCAATGTGGTGCTCAAACTCACAGACCAGACTGCAAGATCATGACCTGAGCTGAAGTCGAACACTTAACTGAATGGGCCACCAAATCACCCCCATGCTTTCTCTTTTTTTAATTTTTTTTTTTAATCTTAATTCCAGTATAGTTAGCATATAGTGTTCTATTAGTTTGAGGTATACACTATAGTGATGTATTTTACCTTCATCTTTTGAAGGTTGTTTTTGACAAATAAGAATTATAAGTTGGAGATTTCTGTCTTTCGACACTTTAAAGCTATTATTACACTGTAAATAAGAGAGGGAGGCAAACCATAAGAGACTCTTAAATGCAGAGAAAAAACTGAGGGTGGCTGGAGGGGAAGTGGGTAGGGGATGGGCTAAATGGGTGATGGGCATTAAGGAGGGTACTTGTTGGGATGAGCACTGGGTGCTTTATTAAGTGATGGATCACTAGGTTCTACTTTTTTTTTTTTTTTAGTTTATTTTTATTTCTTTTGAGAGAGAGAGAGAGAGCAAGTGGGAGATAGGCAGAGAGAGGGGGAGACAGAATCCTAAGCAGGCTCTGCACTGTCAGAGCAGAACTCTATGCCAGGCTCAAACTTATGAGATCCTGACCTCAGTCGAAGAAATCAAGAGTCAGATGCTTAACCGACTGAGCCACCCAGGGCCCCTCACTGGGTTCTACTGAAACCAATACTACATTGTATGTTAACGAACTGGAATTTAAATCAATAAATTATGTTCTCTCAAAAAATACATATATTTATTTGGGTCCTTCTACCATTAACCTTACACATTATTTGCACATTTTGAATACCAGTACTTTATCAGATTTGTGTTTGCAAATATTTTCTACCAAGTTGTGGTTTGGCTTTTCATTCTCTTAACAGTGTCTTTCATAAAGTAGAAATTTTTCACAAATTCAAGAGCTTAGCAAAATCCAATAAATACAAAGACAACCACCCCTATGCACTGCTCAGTTAAATTGTTGAAAATAAGGGACAAAGAGAAAATCTTAAAAGTATCCAGAGACCAGTGGACATTGTCTTCAAAAAAAGCAATAAGACTGATTCCTGATTTTCCAACACACGCTTTCTCTTTTTAAACATTTCTCAGTGTGGGTTTTCATTTGTACATTTTCTGTATTGGATTCTCAATTTTTATGTATTAACAAACTACCCAGATTTTTGGTTTGTATGGGTTAATTTGTTTCTAGTTATTATAAATAAAGATATTAAACCAATATTCAATAAATCATGCACAACACAAGCAGATGTTAAAGTAATTGCATTGTAAAAAAATAAATTAAATAATTGCGTTGTAAATTGTTATATTAAAAATATTACAGTTCAGACATAAATATCTTGCTACCTAAAATTTATAGATACATATCTAAAACAAATTTGTGACAAATAAATATAAAAACTGAAGCCAAGAATCATTGCATTAAACTGACATTTTATAATGACAAAGGATAAAATCTATACTTTATAATTTCAAAAATTCATTGTAATAATTATTTTAACATTAAGATGAATAGAGTAAAAGTTCTAAATATACAAAATAGGAGTTTTTTAAGTTTATTTATTACTATTTATTATTTTGAGAGAGAGAAGAAGCAGAGAGAGAGGGAGAAACAGAGGGAGAGAGAGGATCCCAAGCAGTCTTTGCACTGTCAGCATAGAGCCCAACGTGGGCCTCGAACTCACAAACCGTGAGGTCATGACTTGAGCTGAAACCAAGGTTCAGATGCTCAACCAACCGAGCCACATAGGCATCCCAGTTTTATTATAGTTCTAATATCCCAATGAAGTAAAAATATGAACAATATTAAAAATAAATCATAAAATCGCTTAAATTCTTAAACAATATCAACCAGATTTATTAACCTATCACACACAGATATCTTAAACTAACATAGGCTATTTACAAAAAATAATTCCATATAGGATCATGAAATTAAAAAACCTGTGTTTCGGGGCGCCTGGGTGGCTCACTCGGTTGAGCGTCCGACTTCGTTAAATAAACGTTAAAAAAAAATTAAAAAAAAAAATAAAAAATAAACGTATTTCCCCTTTAATACTCCAAGACACCTTTATAAGTATGTATTATTATCCATATTTCATATAGGAGAAGACTGATGTTTAAATATTTAATCATATCCTCAAGGTAACAGAACTAGAAAAGATTGAGTTGAGAATCAGACCCAAATCATAGGTCTGTTTTAGACATGTGCCATAGCTTCTTTCTTTTACTAATCAAGAAAGAAGAGTTGGGGGAAATACAAACTATAGTTTAAAAATTCCATAATATGTATAGATTTCTTTGGAAATGTATTATTTTTAAAAACCACCCTCTTTCCCACATACATTGAACCAAAGTTGCTTGTGTGTAATTTCTATTTATATCTTCCTGCTTCTGTTTTTCTTCTTAAAATAAATTTTACTCCCAGTATTTCTTACACCTTAGAGTGTATTCTCTCTCTTATCTAAATGTCAATGGTTTCCTAGGTTACAGTTAATTCTGTTTAAGTACCACAACACTGTAATTAAAACTTCAATTATCTGTACTTGCAGCCTCATTGGTTCAGTTAGATAATGTTGTCTATACTAAATGACAAATGTCTATGTTCATATGACCTATATAGTCAGAACTAGTAACATAACCTTGAATATAGTTTCAGAGATGTGTGGACGGGCGGCATATTTAGTGATATTCTAAATTGATTGTTTCTGAAATCTTCAGTTGGAATACTCATACTCAGTCAAATAAAGCACTCTTCCTTTATGAAAATGTTGATTCCTTGTATCTTTAAATTTATGGAAGGGTTGAAGGCTTTAAAATTATGGCATAAAATCTCCACAAAACCATCTAAAATTTCATTCCAGTCTATGCCTGTGATCATTTCTTATGCCTTCTTGACAAAAGTCTATGAATGTAGCCTATTATGTGCTTCTGTTTTTGTTACAGCATTCATTATTCTAGAGCTACTAATCATTAATTTCTACATATACAGCTAATTAGAGCAGAATAAATTTGGAAAATATAATTTTGCAATTAAAACTGGGCATTGACATATCTACATTTTAAAATCTCAAACATTTTTTTAAAATTTTTAAACAAATGTAATGCTTCTGATAATATTCATCTCTAGTCCTATTTATTTTGGATCAATGTTTATTTAGGTCTCTAAAGAGATTACTTTGTTCAATAATTATATATAAAATATTGCAAATGCTTAATTGGTGCTAACAGCATTTCCACCTTTTGACTCTTGAGGGTAGGAATGCCTTACTTTTTACTCCTTTCATTTTTATCCCTCTTCTCTTTCTGTATGAAAGCAATTTTAATTGTAAAAGGCAGACTAGACTTATTAAAGAATGTTTAATGTTTATTTTTGAGAGAGAGAGAGAGAGAGAGAGAGAGCTCACAAGTGAGGGAGGGGCAGAGAGAAAGGGAGACACAGAATCCGAAGCAGGCTCCAGGCTCTGAGCTGTCAGCACACAACCCAACGCGGGGCTCGAACCCTCAAACCGTGAGATCATGATCTGAGCTGAAGTCGGACGACTAATCAACTGAGCCACACAGGCACCCCTAAAGGGCAGACTTTTTTAGTAGACAGTTACTTTTGTAGTTCAAATTGAATAGTTAGGATAAATGAGTATGCAACTAAACAGTATCATTACCATAAGGCTTTAAAATTCCATATTGTATGTTTTAATTTATTAGCGCAATAAATCTTCAGTAGGAACCACGAAGTATTAGGTACAATGTCATGTGCTTAGCACAACTGTATCCAAGATGGACAAGGTCTGTGTCATAATGTCACTTGCCTTACAGTGAAGGAAGACAAGTAAAAACAAACACATAAGTATATTAGAGTGTATACAGAATTCCCCAATGAAAAATAAAGAAATAAAGTAAGATGCTGGCATTGAGACCAGCAGGAAGAATGTTAGATTGTACTTTTGAGACTGGCTTCACCAAGGTGATGTTTAGATTAAGGTCTGAGAGGTAATTAGGAGTCATGAATCAAAACTGGGAAAGGGAAAGGACCCTCATAGCTACCAGGAACTAACAGAAAGTTTAGAGAACAGGTAGATAGCAGTTACAGGGGTAAAAATTATGAGAGATGATGTATCTTTTTTTTTTTTTTTTTGGTCAGGATATTTACTTAAAAAAATTAACACTTCACTTTTAAATAAAAACAATATTTTAGAGAAGTTTTAGGTTTACAAAAAAATTAAGAGGAAAGTACAGAAATTTCCCACACACCCTCTGCCCCCACACATGCCCAGTCTCCCCCATCATCTGCTTCTCCCACCACAGGGTACATTTGTTACCAATGACTGACACATCATCATAACCCAAAGTCCATAGTCTACCTTGGGTTTCCTCTTGGTGTTGTACATTCTGTAGGTTTGGACAAATGTATAAGAACATGAATCCATCATTGTAATATATTATAGAGTATAGACTTCACTGCCTGTGTGATCTGCCTGCCACCCCATACCTGACAGCCACTGATATTTTACTGTTCCCTAGTTTTGCCTTTTCCAGATTGTTATGCAGTGGAACCACACATACGTAGCCTTTTCAGATTGGGTTCTTTCACTTAATAATATATGCTTAAAGTTCCTCCAGGTCTGTTCATGTCTTGATAGCTCATTTGTGTTCAGGGCTGGATAATATTCCATTGTCAGAATGGACCACCATTTATCCATTCTCCTACTGAAGGTCATCTTGGTTACTTCCAAATTTGGGCGATTATGAACAAAGCTGCTACATACATCTGTGTGCAGGCTTTTGTGAGGACACAAGTTTTCAGCTCCTTTGTACAAATGCCAAGGAGTTCAAATTCTGGGTCATATAGTAAGAGTGCCTTTAGTCCTTTAAGAAACTAACAAACTGTCTTCCAAAGTAGAGAAGTGGTCAGGAACCATATGATCAGGCTTGGTAAGCACCATTGTCTAATGTTTGTAAACAATCAAAGTGCAACGTGAAGCCATCTTTGCACACATGCACACATACACACAGAAGTCATGTAATTCTATAGTAAGATCTTTTCCTGACTCACAATTATCATTTACGAGTTAGTGAATTGTTGTTTTTTTGTTCAGGTCATGGAAATCTTGAAAGAAGAGAGAGGTGAGAACAAACGTGACCAAGAAGAGTGATGGCTGGAAAACAGAATTTCTCCACTTTGAAATTCCATCCCTGGTGGAGAGACCTAATAATATTCTGTAATATAAGATCACCCTGAGTGTAGCTCCCATAGCTACAAGCAGAAGAGGAAATTTACATTTAAAAATAAATATAAGTTGCACCCCTGCAATACCACGGGGCGATAAGCCATGGGGTGATGAACCGACTAAGACTTTCTTGCCAATGCTCTTTCTCTTCCAATTTTTCCACAGGATAGATTACCTTTGAGAATTCTCCTAAGTGAGTGATGCTGAACGGTGTAGTTTATTCCTAACCACTTTTTTTTTTTTCTCTCCCCTAAGGAGGTGAAATAGAATGGTGGAAGAGAATGGCATTAGGAAATCTAAAGAAAAATCCTTAGCTTAATAGTTGCTCTTCATTTTAATTTTTTTTTAATTCACCATTTTTTAAAAACTTTTTGAGACTTAAAATACATATTTGGCTAAGTTGTTTTGAAAATCATTTGAGGGGTGCCTGGGTGGCTCAGTCAGTTAAGTATTCCACTTAGGCTCAGGCCATGATCCCATGGTTTGTGATTTAGAGCTCCACGTAGGGCTGTGTGCTGACAGCTCAGAGCCTGGAGCCTGATCCAGATTCTGTGTCTCCCTCTCTCTCTGTCCCTCCCTGGCTCACACTCTTTCTCTCTCCCCAAAATAAATAAACATTAAAAAAAATCATTTGAAATTATTAGGATTCCAAAACTTATTTACCTCATCTTCTTATCCTTTCACTCTTGTAAGAGTCTCCTAAGATGTTTTGAGTTTGTGTGTAGGAAGGAAGGAAGGAAGGAAGGAAGGAAGGAAGGAAAGAAGGAAGGAAGGAAGCAAGGGTGGGAGGAAGGAAGAAAGGAAGGGAAGAAGGAAGGAAAGAAGGAGAAAAGGAAATTTTCACATATATGTGCACACATGTATAAATTAGAAGTTACATAGATGGTTCCCGAGAGCTAGATATAGATTATACAACAGAATATATTATAAATTATGTATTATGTTGGTATAAAATAGATTTTTCTTTCTCTTCTCACAAAATAAAGTTGTATTTTCCTGTTCAGGTGCGTGTACAATGAGTGTCCCATCTTGTACCTATTGTATCACTACAGGACAGAAGTACAACATTCAATGATCTAATAAGAACCTTAGAAATTTCTGAATGTAAATACTACCTACTAAAAAAAAAGTATTCTTTATGGATATATATCCTCTAAAGATTAATACCTTAATCTTTTTAAAGTATTTTAAACAAACTGGCTCTGAGACTATACAATTGAAGAGAAATCCAACTAGACTTTTGTTCAATTTTTGATGTCAGTTTAATAAAGCTAATGAAAAAATTATAGGACTGAGCAGCACTAATGGATTAACACATGAATCATACATAGAATTACTAAAGTTGAGGAAAACATTTTGTATTTAGCATATCCTAAATGAGAAGTTAAAGACTCACTTTAGAAAATCGATCTTGATGTATTTCACTACCTAAAATATTATAGTAAAATTTTGGTGAAGCATGTTTTATATAGTAGTTATTATAGTAGTTTATTATAGTAGTTAACTTTAAGTTTTTTTTTTTTCTTTAGTAGTTAAGAATTCTAGCTCTTGAATATAAAAGGTATGGGGATAGAACTCTAATTTTATTACTTCCTAAATGCAAACTTTAACAATTGTCTCTGATCAGTTTTGTTATCCGCAAAATTGAGATGTTTTGACAAATAAATGTGGGTATCATTCAATATTAATAATAATTATTAATTATCAAAAGATCAAAATCCTAGAAATATATACCTATATAATTTGGAGATGATATAATAATACTAAAAACACATTGAAAATCTGTAATGTGATGTGTAAATATACATTATTTTCCTTTGTGGATTGAAAGCATTTCCAAATAAATAATATTTGAAACATATAAGAAAAACGAACTGTACCTTGTTAATTAAAGGTCTGAGGAGTAAAGCTCAGCTTATTTAAAATCAAAAAGCCTATTAAGTTGGAAGCCAAATATAAGATAAATGATAAAGAAAATTTATGAGTTTTTTTCAATTTCAGTGGCAAGCAGATCCAGAATCTAATTGTTAAAATTTTACTTTATCCAGAGTAAAAAAATATAATACTAGTAAAAAACCTAATAACATCCAAAAGAAAATATTATGCAAATTTATCAGAAACTAAAGTTGCCAACAAATATGGAAATACATTATGTATTACTAGAGAAGGTAATTTAATGTTGTAAAGATGCTAATTTCCTTTAATCTATCAATTTTCCATAATCTCAATGTAATATAAATATTTTTAAATAAAACTTGAAGGTACATGTTGCTTAATATGAAATTTAAAAAAATTGGAAAGAACCCAAGAGTACCCTGACAAAACATAACAAAAAGAGTTTTGCCCCATCAGGTGTTAATATCAATTATAAATCCCCTGAATTTATAAGACCAGACTTTTTTATTATAAATCAGTCAGTGAATCTTCTTGTCTTTCTGTAATGCTTTCTAGTGAGATTGCTGTGATCAATCTCTTAGTTTATTAATTCTGCCTTTAGGTGAACCTAATCTACTAAATACATTCTTTTTTTTAATTTCAACAAACATTTCTCATTTCTATAAGTCTCTGTGACTGCTTATTAAATTTCCTTTCATTAATATGATTATATCATTATTTGCTCATGTGAGATTACAAAAAATTCTTTATACATTTTTAACATGGTTATCTGTATCTAATCTAACATGTAATCTGTATCTAATCATTCAAACATGTGTCGTACTTTGGGGTTTAAATCTGTAGTTTTCATTTCTACAGGGTAGCTTACCATCAATTCTGCCTGGAAATCTTTGATATGAACAAGTTATTTTATCTCAATCTGTAGAATTCTCAATTGAGAAACTCTCAGAAATGAAACATTTCCTGATGTTTCTGGTAGAATACAGAAATAGTCATCAAATTGGAACCATGTCAGTCTCATTAAAGGTCTCTGCTTATCTCTGAGTCTCAAGTATAGTTCTTTAAACTTATCGTGGGACCAGTGCAAGATATATCAATTGTAATGCTATAAATTGCCATCACCCATAAGGCCACACTGTCCCTCTCTGTGTCCCCCTTATTTGTGTGTGTGCAATAATAGCAATATCTCAACAAGAATGCCCTATTATATCTACTTGTTCTAATCAGGTTCCCTCACCTTATATAATTCTTCCCAGTGTTAGGAGCAGATTTTTAAGTCTAAGTTTGATCCCCTCTTTCTCCAGGAAAAATGAGATACAGATATTTGTTCATTCTTTGTGGATTTTGATCTCTTTAGGTTTTAATTTTTATGATTTTAATTTTTTTTATTAATGTAACTATTTCTCAATTTTTATTGTAAGAGATTGATTCATATAGAATTTCTTCTTTGGAACACAGGTTTTTAAAAAAAAATTTTTTTTTTAACATTTATTTATTTTTGAGACAGAGAGAGACAGAGCATGAACGGGGGAGGGGCAGAGAGAGAGGGAGACACAGAATCGGAAGCAGGCTCCAGGCTCTGAGCCATCAGCCCAGAGCCTGATGCGGGGCTCGAACTCACGGACCGCGAGATCGTGACCTGGGCCGAAGTCCGACGCTCAATGGACTGAGCCACCCAGGCGCCCCAAGGGGAGATACTTTTAAAAGGTCTTGCACACATTGTGTTTCTAAGGATGACAGCTATTAAAATATTGTAGTATAATTAGTGTTTATTTTATTAATGGTCTCAACCTTCTTCCTGAAAGATCTTTGATGTGTACATGTTACATTTTTTGTTATCTAGGCCAAGACAGATTCTTAGGCCGTGTGCATTAGAGACCATGGGAAACCTCTTGCTGATTTCCTCATCTCAGTTCCAGAATTTACTTTTTGCGTTCTCCCATGCGTGACCCCTTGATTCTTGTATGACCCCTTGATTCTTAAACAGAATTCCTATTCTGTATTTCTAATTAATTTTCCACACTGACATTGCAAAGGTAAACTTAAAGGACTTTTCAAAATGTCATCATCATGTCTGCAACTTACTTTAAGAAGAATAAAAAATAGAACAAAATGTAAAATTGAATGATGCATGGGTAGTGGGCTTATGGGCATATGGCTAGAAGCAACTATGGTCAAATGTTCATTATGAAATACACATGGCAGGTAAATGGATTTTCATTGTAAACTTTTTATGTTTTCTATATATTCCAAATTTTTATCATAAAATATTGGGTGAAAAATTAACCTTTTAACCCTTCCTATAATTCTTGCATTTACCCCATGTATATGTCCAAACAAACTATTTCCCCAGTCACATTATTTTGTTTTGTTTTGCTCTCTTGCAGTTGAAAAGGGAAGAGAATGGCTATAACTATGGCAAGATATAGAACCATCATAATTTCCATCACTGTGTACTTGCCTGTCCCTATATTAAACTACATTTAGGGCAAGCAATAACGCAGCTGCTTGCTCTAGGAAGTACCCATCCTGAAAGTTAAAACTGCAAACAATCTAAATATATTACTTATCAAGATTAAAACCTGCTAATAAAGACCTGCTTAAAGACCCTGTCAACCAATTCAAACCCATTATCGTCATAAACTCTGTCCAACCACAACCAGTTTACTACTTTATAAAATCTGCCTTAAAAGCACCTAACACATTTCCTAAAATTCTATAAATCTATTCTTTATTTTTCTGCACTGAGACACTACCTAAGACTTTGTCAAGGTGGTTTTCTCCCTTACTGCAATAAGTCTAAGACTAAGTTAGGCATGATCAATAGAGGTTTTTTTTTAGACACCCTGAAAAACTCTAGACAGCAGAGTTATAGGTAATGTGTTCAGAGAAAATATATTATTAAATTTACCTTATTTTGAGCATTTACTCAGCAGTGCACCTGAAACTCTATCAAGTTCAAGAAGCTGATAGAAGATCTGGATGTTGATGCTTTCCTCATAGACTCTAGAATTAAGATTCTATTTTATATTTTGGAAATAATCATGCTTGTGTACAAGTCCAGGCTTTAGAAAACACTAGTAATAATATTGGGTGATTCCATATCTCTCTAGGATATAGAAATAATAATGCCTACTGCATTGAGGCAGGTAGGAATTTGGATACTATATCCCTCCCTCTCTCTCTCTCTCTCCATACACACATGTACCTATATATGTATGTATGAAGGACTTGATGTATAGAGTGTGTTTATTTGCATATATGTATATAAGATTCATCACAGATATTCAATAACTTTCATGATGTATAATTCTTGTACATGTATGTCAGTAAAATATATTTTAATGGCAATAAAACTAGTATGAGTTCACTGAAGGCTAAAACTCTGTCTCTTCATCAACACCAAACTTTCTTTTACAGTCAGATAAATAAATATATTTGATGGTGACTATTGAAAACATACATTTTAAGGCTGAATATTGCATCTCAAGATCACATTTTATTCAAACAATTTATAATGTAGTACAATTGACTTTTCTGAAAAGCTAAAGTCTTCTGATATTCAGATTTATTTAGTTCCCACCTACTGTCTTGTGTCCGGCACTCCATCCAGGACAGCACAATGCATTTAGTTGTCAGGTCTCCTTACGCTCCTCTTGGATGCAACGGTTTCTCAGACTTTCCTTGTTTTTGATGACCTTGATATTTTTTATGTATTCTAGTCACTTATTTTAAGGATGGCTCTCTACTGAAATAAGTCTGATGTTTTCTTTACGATTAGATTGGGATTATAGGTTTTCAGGAGGAAGACCACAGAGTTAGGGGTCATTTTCATTGGTTCACATCAAGCATACCTACTATTGACACGGAATATCACTGTTTTTATTGGCCTTGATTATCCGGATGGGTACCGTTTGTCAGATTTCTACACTTTAAAGTTACTCTCTTTCCCCCTTTCCATACTATACGTTTTGGAAGGAAGTAATTACACGCAGTTCACATTTAAGTCTTGGGGAGTTATGTTACTCCTCCTTGAGAGTGTAGTATCACTTTTAAATTATCTGTGTATATTAACATATATGTATAGGTGTTTCTATATGTAACGTCTTTACGTGTATTAAGCTAAATAGAAGTTTATATTGATGTCATCAACTTTAATCCATTACCAAACGGATCATGCTAGATTCCTTCCTTGTTTATGGAAACTCCCTTGCTAATAGCACCTACCCTCCATTATCTATTTACTTGATTGTATAATTTCAGTATACATTTGGAGTAAGTGGTATCAGAATTGTTCAACTCATACCTCCATAGGAAAAAATAAACTTTATCAACTTCACAAAATGTATGTGCAGTGTCTTAAGTTTAATCTTAAGGATTCCACTCACTATGGAAATTACTTGGTCAGCTCCTTTTATACCCACCTCCTTCACTAATGATACTTTGTGTTTTTGTAATACAGTTAAATTGTCATAGACTATGGTCCGTGTCCTTCCTGGAATTCCTCGAAGTCCTAAACAATTCTTTTTTTAAATGATCATACATTAACTTTGATTCTTTGTACGGTAAAATTCTATGAGCTGCACCCAAAGCAGAATACAATGTACACATCATTACAGTATCATAAAGATTAGTGTCATGTCCCCCAAGTTTCTGTGAGTCACCTGTTCAACTTTCCCACCCTCCCTCTAAACCTCCAGCAACCACTGTCTCTTTCACTAACTTTATCATTATGCCTTTTTCTAAATTGTTGTATAATTGAAATCATATAGCCTTTTCAGACTGCCTTCCTTCATTCTATGGTGCTATAATAAATGGTATTTTACTTTTAATTCCAAATGCCAATTGTTCATTGTTGTCTTGTAGGAAAGCACTTCACTTTTGTATACTGACTTCATAGTCTGAAAACTATTGTGAATTCTCCGGAATTTTCTACACAAATAATCATGTCATCCGCAACCAAAGACAGCTTTATTTCTTCCTTCCAAATCTGTGCATCTTTTATTTCTTTTTATTGCCTTAATGCAATAGCTAGAACTCCTTCATTACAATGTTGAATAAGAATGATGGAAGGGGACATCCCTGATTTGTTCTGTATTTCAGGCAGAAAGCATCCAGTTCCCCATCATTGAGTATGATAGTAGCTACAGGGGTTTTTGTAGATTTTGTAGATAACTTTATCAAGTTGAGTAAGTTTTCCACTTATTCCTAGTTCACTGAGAGTTTTTATCATGAACGGGTGTGAGATTTAAAAAAAAAAAAATGTTTTTTTCTGTACCTATTGATATAATCATGCAATTTATCTTTTTCTGCCTAGCGGTCTGGAGGGTTACATTAATTGATTTTCACATGTTGTACCAGCTTTAACATAGTTGGAATACATCTCAAGTGGCTACACTGAATATTTTTTTCTGTACATTTTTGTGCTTTAGTTGCTAATACTTGCTTGAAGATATTTACCTTGATTTTTACAAGAGATATTGTTCTATAGTTTTATTTAGTGGCTCTCTCTGGTTTTGGTAAGAAGGTAACGCTGGCCTCATAGAATGAATTATGAAGTCTCACTTTGCTTGTGTTCTTTGGAGAAATTGTTGAAAAATTTGTATTATTTCTTCTGGAAGTTATTAATTATTGATTCAATTTTTTGACAGATATAGGCATATTCATATTATCTATTTCTTCTTGTGTGAGTTTTGGTAGTTTGTGTTAATTAGCTATTCCATAGATAGGTAGATAAGTAGATAGAACATTAAAATAGTCTAACATATCTGTTTTGCGTATGAAATATATTGATTTAGAACTAGCTCCAATAATCTGTGGGTCTCATAAAGTTTGGAAGTTAAATAGAGCTGGTGACCTTCTGGGAAACTTAATACTTGTTTGTTTAATTATTTAGAGACTTAGGACTGAGATGATAATATGTCCTTGGTTGAAATGTCACAATTATCAACCAGTTTTGCATGAAAGAAAAATAAACCCATAAGCATAAAATGTCCTCCTAACTTTTTCCAGCTACTATATTACAAGAGGGAGAATAGACCTACAGGGCTGCAGTTAGCAGCACAAACCAATTATCTGCATAATAGAAATTATTAAAATGATTGTGTGCTGACAATGGTTATAATTATCACAAGCCAAAATGCATTTCATTCATGAATTTACAGAATACTACTGTAAGTGATAGGAAACGCTCAGCATCCAGATTATCTCTGCCTGGAAAGCATGACTTTGTGTTTCTGCCTTTTCCTTTATCATGTAGGCATCTCTTTGCTTATAAATTCATACAAATTAAGCAGAAGAGTAAGTAAAATGTACCCTCAAGCTATACATTTCACATTTTCTTTTGTAAGTATCCAGTATCAACTATAGTTGATAATTTAAGGAGTCATTATAAAGTGCTCATCATGGGGGAAGGCAGATGTAAAACATATTTAGTTGGCAAAATTGATGAGTTGAATGAATGAAGAAGAATGGAAAAGGAAGAAAGAGCAAGGTGAGTGGGACCATAATGATTCCATGAATTCTGATAAAAACGAAATGGGAAAAGGGTTGATTTGGGGGAGGAGGAAGCAATTTTAGAATTAGATCAGAAAAGACTGAGGCTCCTATGGGAGTTTAACTATATATATTCAGCAGTATTTTAAATACATAACTCTAAAGCTCAAGGAAAGAGAGCTCTATGGAATAAAAAATATGCTTTAAATGAAAAGTATATGTTGTTTTTATCACATTTTCTCTGATCATCTCATACTGACTCTATGGAGGTTCTTCATCTTTCTTTGTGTGTTAGTTTCCATGGACTGCAACCACTAAATATATATTTTATCCCAGGTCTGGAGACCATAAGTCCAAGATTAAGATTCCAGCTGATTTAGTTTCTGAGAAGAGCTCTCTTTCTGACTTGCAGATGGCTTCCTTCTTGTTCTGTCCTCACATGTCTTTTTACACTACATCCATGTGGAGAAAGAAAGAAAAAGAGAGAGGGAGGGATGACACTCTAATGTTGCTTCACATAAGGACACTAATTCCACCAGCTCAGGGACCCACCTTTATGACCTCATTTAAGCTTAACCAGTTATCTTTATTTTTTTAATGGAATCTCTACACACAGTGTTGGGCCCAAACTCACAACCCATAGATCAAGAGTTGCATGCTCAGGGTGCCTGGGTGGCTCATGATCTCACGGTCCGTGGGTTCGAGCCCTGCGTCAGGTTCTGTGCTGTCAGTTCAGAGCCTGGATCTTGCTTCAGATTCAGAGTCTCCCTCTCTCTCTGCCTCTCCCCTACTCACGCTCTGTCTCTCTCTGTCAAAAGATGAATAAACATTAAACAAACAAACAAAAAGAGTCTCATGCTCTACTGACTGAGCCAGTCAGGAACCCCCTTATTGTTTTTTGATATCATTGTGTATTTATATTCTTTATTGCCTTAATGTAATTAAAATATTTCAGGGGCGCCTGGGTGGCTCAGTCAGTTAAGCTTCTGACTTCGGCTCAGGACATGATCTGGTAGTCCGCGTGTCTGAGCCCTGCATCAGGCTCTGTGCTGACAACTCAGAGCCTGGAGCCTGCTTCTGATTGTGTCTCCCTCTCTCCCTGTCCCTCTCCTGCTTGCGCTCTATTTTTCTCTGTCTCTCAAAAATAAATAAAACATTAAAAAATAAAAATAAAGTAAAATAAAATATTTCAATATGAATACAGAAAGTTAAACAGGTATGAATATTTTACATTTTTGTTATTTGAGAGTTGGGGACAGACATTGAAAATTCCCGACCTATGGTGTTTCAGAACGCTCTCCAACTAAGTGAAATTTATCTGCATGGAAAACAGTAGCTTATTAAGGCATATTAAATAGCCTCAGGGTGCATGCATCTGAAGCTAAAGCACAAGGCATTGTTCATCCCTCATGTTTTAGCAGCTGTTTAATGAGAAGTGCCAGCTCAGTGTGTAGTTAATCTATCTAATAATTAATACAACAGCAGCCTGGGACTAGTGTAGAAATAACTCCAAAGTCCTTGTTCATTTGCAAATTAATACAGAGACTTGTACTTCTAGCCACTTTGTTACTTGGGAAGGAGAAAGAGATATTTAAAATTCTTAATTCCAAGGCTTCTATTTGATCACACTTTATTTGAATACATCACATAAGACATAATTTAAAAGGATAATGCTTAAGAGCATAACATAGAAAATTAATCTCCTTGTGATTATTAAGAAACACATGTACCCCTCAAGGCTAAACGGAGGCTAGTGCGTTTTCCATGCACAAAAAAGGCTAATTTGAGAGCAAAACTCTTTCTAATGTTTTTAATAATATGAACACTCTTAATTTATCTGTGTCTATAATTCAGTCAAAATTTATCTACTACATGAAAAAAAGTCAAATTGACTGATGTTTTAAAAATAATAATTTAAAGATTCTAGCCAATTAGCTGCTTGGCTAAAAATAATATGAGACTCTGAGATGCTTTCTAGAAGTCAATAACTGGAAGAAAATATTGACCCCCCCAAAACATACAATGATTGGTTTGAGCCAAAAAATATTTTAAGGTTATAATTGCAATTATAGCTAATATACAAAATCATTGCTGGGAATAAATCTGAGTAAGTCCAAGTCTCTACCCTTGAGGACACCCCTTTTCAAGAATTCATTTATTAATTATGTAATTACAGTTTATATGATCACTCTTGTGAAAATATATTATACTTGGGAGAAGAGTTGACCGTTTCTCAAAATGTCAAAGAGATATCACACAAAACGGAAATTACATTCCCAGAAGAAATGAAAATATATGGTCACATCACATCCTGTGCACAAAGGTTCTTAGTCAAATTATTCACAATAGCCCCAAAGTTCAAATAACCCGAAGGTCCACCAACCGATACATGAATAAACACAGTGTAATATTCGTCAACCATGAAAAAAAAATGAAGTACTGAAACACGCTACAATATAGATAAACCTTGAAAATTTTATGCTAAGTGAAAGCAATTTGTGGTGGCATACAGCAATGAAGAGAGTTTAGAGGGAGAAAAAATGGGCTTGAGGAGGCAGTGCTACTGGGTACAGATCGCATTTTAGGATGATGACAATATTCTAAAGTTCATATTGTGGCAATAGTTGCACAACTCTGGAGTATACTGAAAACTGCTGAATTGTATAGCTATGTGGATTTATCTCAATGAAACTGTCAAAAATCAGACATTGAGCTAACCTGCATAATTCCTTTTATATAATCGTCATAAATACAATTCTTAAGTGCTCTCCACTTCTCCTAAAAGGAGGAGGAAATTATTGTTTTGGACAAAAAGAATTTCCTACGATAATTATTTAAGTTTCAAAATCCGAATCTAAATATACTTAAGAATGTGTAAAAAATATCATAAGCAAAAGTTTTATAAGAAATCGGAGTTTTTGTCATATTTTCAGATGTATAGCAAATAGTTTTGATAATAAAAAATAAAGAAACACAACATAGTCACACAGCCAGAAATGAGACTTCATACACATGCACGCCAGATTTAGGAAGCAGGCAGTAAAGGTTTGGAAAATGTGTTCTGAGAAACACCTCTAGGGAGCAGCTAGGGTAAAGAAACAGGTGGGTATTCAAAGATATAAATAGTAATGATTGGCATTACTACAATCTAATTCTGGTCATTAAATAGATATAGGGAGGGGCACCTGGGTGGCTCAGTCGGTTAAGCGGCCAACTTCGGCTCAGGTCATGATCTCGCGGTTCGTGAGTTTGAGCCCCCCGTCGGGCTCTGTGCTGACCGCTCAGAGCCTGGAGCCTGTTTCAGATTCTGTGTCTGCCTCTCTCTGACCCTCCCCTGTTCATGCTCTGTCTCTCCCTGTCTCAAAAATAAATAAAAAACGTTAAAAAAAATTAAAAAAGATTTTCTTGAACATAAATACAAAACCCATTTGGATAAACCTGATACTGCCTTACTGTAGGCACAGATGGAGTCTTTTTATTTTTTTTAAAGAAATACACTAAAATGAAATCCCAAAATTTGGGGGGTCCTTTAGTTTTATTGTGCTCCTCCCAATTTTTATTTTGAAGATTTCCAAATTCAGGGCGCCTGGGTAGCTCAGTCGGTTAAGTGTCCCCACTCTTGGTTTCACCTTAGGTCACAATCTCTCAGCTCCTGGGTTCGAGCCCTGCATCAGTCTCTGTGCCGATAGCACAGAGGTCGCTTGAGATTCTCTCTCTCCCTTTTTCTTTGCCCCTCCCTGGTTGCACACATACACACACACTCTCTCTCAAAATAAACATTAAAAAAAATTGCAAATCCATATGACTCTGTATGAATAATACAATAAATACCCCATATGTTACTAACATTTTACAATAATTGATTAAAGGATCTTTTTTTTTCTTTTTCCTGAACTGTTTCAGAGTTTATTCTCCTAAGAACAAAGACATTCTCTCACATAAGTATAATAAAGTATGACGCTTCAGGAAATTTAACATTCACGATCATTATCAAATACATAGTCTTAATTCAAACTTCTACAATTATTCCATAATGTGATTTTTAAGCATAAAATAGTATGTATTTTATTGAAAAAACATAAGTTTAGCCCTTCAGCTTATCTCTGGTTCAAAGTTAATTTTCTGGCAGTTTTCTGTTGTAGTAATCATCTGCTATGTGACATTAAGTAGGCAAGATATATGTTATACTTTAAATATATTGATTAAACCTTAGATAAAATAATTTTTAATTTTTGATGAACTATAGACATTAATAATGAAGTAACTGTAATTTCTGAAGGAATAAAAAGGCATCTGCAAAGGTAAATTATCCATTGTGTATTGAAACAAAAGCTAAATTAAACCATAGCTCTAAACAGTAGTCAAATAATTCATTTGGGAGAAGAAATGCCTGAGGAAAAAGAAGAAATGAAACAAATTAAGTTAATTGTCTGACCTAATCAAAACTTTACCAGCTCCTTCATTATATGAATTCTTTTTTTTGGACAGTCTTTCCAGTGGGTGGACTTACAGAAAGTCTTAAAAGCATATTATACAGGGGCACCTAGGTGGCTTAGTTAGTTGACCGTCAGACTCTTGGTTTTGGCTCAGGTCATGAACTGAGGTTCATGTGATGGAGGCCCGTGTCGGGCTCTGCAATGACAGTGCAGAGCCTGCTTCAGATGCTCTCTCTCCCTCTCTCTCTATGTCCCTCCCCTGCTCAAGCTCACTCTAAAATAGATAAACTAAAAAAGAAAAAAAATACATACAATACCTTGCCTCCACGATTTGACATTTGTCCTTTTTTCCTGTCTTTGTATTCTTATGGGAATGATCATGGGAAGGGACAAACTAATCATATAGGAGAGAAGGAGAATAGATAGAAAAATAAGCATGAGGAAATGAGAAGATATATGCTCCACTTTGAAAAGTGGCTTTAGACAATAGTAAGACAGTTCATCTACAGCAAGGGGAGGGAAGGCCCAGCATAAATGCAGTTAAGTCAGTAAAAATATTGGTGGGACCATGTGGACATTCTCTAGATTGTGTCTATTTTCTGTGAGAGACAAGAAAATAGATGACTCAAGTATCAGCTGAGAATGTGGAGGGTGGAAGATACATCAAAGTTTGAGATGAGATTCAAAATTTTGGCATAGGAGTCTCTAATTTATCTCTGATATTGTAAAGTTATCGGACTATGGAAAAGCAGTAAGACTGATGACACTCAGGGTCCACCCAAAGTTAGGGATGATTAAGTTAAGTTGAGGCCAGTTGAATAAGTTGTGAGTTTTTCTTCAATACTCAACTGAAGGAGCACGACTATGAAGCAAAATTGTTGAGTTTAACCGGACCTGAGGTACAAAGAAGAGGGAGAAAAGCAAACGAGGAGTGACATGAAAGGAAGTGATTATCCTAATGAACACAATGGACCATGGTTCTAAACTGGATATGGAAGGAGGTGAGAGTGGTAAGGAAAAGATAAATGAATCTCAGGTGCCAGTTAGCTGGAAACATTGTTGGAATATGGACACAAAACAGGAACTGGTAATCAGTGAGTTGGGCACTTAAAAATGAGGTTACGTTGAAAGTGATGGTTACTGGAAGGGAGGTGGGTGGGGGACGGGTGAAATAGTTGATGGAGATTGAGGAGTGCATTTGTTGTGATGAGCACCGGGTGATGTATGGAAGTGTCGAATCACTACATTGTACACCTGACATTAATATTATACTGTGTGTTAACTAATGTGTGGAATTTAAATAAAACTTCAAAAAAATGAGGTTATATTGGAAGTGTAATTATGAGTATTGACAAATACTAGTACTTGTCATGGGAATGTCTTGCTAAAAGTGGGGAGATCAAGATCATTGAGGGAGTCACGAAGTGAGAGACTGAATCATGTCTGGGTTTGTTGAAATGACCAAGAAATATGATAAATGTAGACAGACTGGAAAAAATGGGATGTGTCAAAAGCTAAACATTCTAGGAATCAAGGGAATAGTTCTGGGAACCCTAGCTCATTGTTTGAGTTTATACACTATTTTTGGTGTTGTTTTGCTTCATATTATATAACAGAGGATAGAGAGAAATGGTCTGGGGTGTAATAAAGGTAAATCAAGTACTACACTAACCAACTGCCAGGTCCAGTGCTATTCTTAAGTGTGGGAGAAAATGCTTCTGCTACTGGAGAAAACTATAGGAAACAACTTTTAGTTTGATTTGGGTTAAGAGGTTAAGGAAATATCCGCAGAAGAATTTGAGGATATAGGGGATTTTGCTGACATTAGAAACTTGAGTTTCAGAGGGTACAGCTGGCAAAGATCTAGTAGATTGTGTGTGTGTGTGTGTGTGTGTTCACGTGTTTGTGTATTTTTATTTTAAACTTTGGTATACTGAATTTTGAGAAAACAAAATGTATTGCCTTTGAAGATCCTAAAGGCCTCCTAAAAAAAAGAGTTAACGGGGGGCACCAGGGTGGCTGAGTCGGTTGAGCGACTGACTTACGCTCAGGTCATGATCTCATGGTTCGTGGGTTCGAGCCCCACGTCAAGCCCCACATCGAGCCCTGTGCTGACAGCTTAGAGCCTGGAGCCTGCTTTGAATTTTGTGTCTCCCTCTCTTTTTGCTCCTCCGCCGCTCATGCTCTGTCTCTCTTTCTCTCCTTCAGAAATGAATAAAAACATTAAAAAAAGAAAGAGTTAACAGGCCACAATTTGTCTTTGTTATATAAATATGTGGAAGTTTTATAATAGGAAGTTCTTGATATTAAATTGAGACAATCAAAAGATGAGGCATAAGGTACATTTTAAGTAACTTAGGTATGTAGCAATATATGTATATTTCATTAGGGAGGAATCTAGTTAGAAATTGTGTGTTATTTTTCATTAGAATAGGCTTTTAAAATCCGCTTCAATTTTGAGATATTCTCAGTGATTGTAATGCTGATTGAGATATTAAATAGCCAGATGTAATGTCTGTTTTTAGATTATATATAGTTAATATTGATTTTAAAATTTTTTAATATTTATTTTTTGAGAGAGATACAGAGAGAAACAGAGAGTGAGCAGGGGAGGGGCAGAGAGAGAAGGAGACACAGAATCTGAAGCAGACTCCAGGCTCTGAGCTGTCAGCACAAACCCTAACGCGGGGCTTGAACTCATGGACTGGAGATCATGACCTGAGCCGAAGTCGGACGCTCAACTGACTGAACCAGATGCCCCGCATTGATATTGATTTTAATCACAACTATAGAAGAATAGCAAACCTTGAGGAAATAAATCAAGACATGAGAAAAAATGTATTTTTATTTTTACTTTTTGGTAAAATTTATTTCCAGAGGTTAAATAAAAAGCTGAGTTTTGACTGTGTTTTGTCATCTTGCTTACTTTTGAATTGTTTTAATGACTGTAACAAGCTTTGTTCTGCAATAAGAAACTCGTAGTTGATAGACTTGTTCACATTTCATAACTTTCTTATCATTTAGACCTGTAACTAATCTCCCATACTTCCTTGCCCACAGACTACACTGATCACAATGAATCAACTATGGATATACATGCTAAATATCTATCTAATGCATTATGATAATATGTAGATTATTAGTTTAAGTTGATCACAGTTGAAAATGACTAGTATTCCTTCTCATATTTATATCAATGAAATAATCATTTTAATTAAACGCTATTTCCTCATAAGTTTAAGGTATTTTGTTTTACACAGTGAACTTTTTAAAAAGATTTTTAAAATAGTTGCTTAATTAGAATTTGATTCATAGACATGGGCTATTTTAAGTAGACAAGTCTGATTTCTGGTTTATCCAAATGAAAAGTAACATAACATTTGTCACAGAGAATTATATGTATATGAATTTTATAACTCATATATGTCTGTACTGTTAATACATCAATCAGGTACAATCCTGTACAGGATGGAAAACATAGAAATATAGATACAAAAATCATTTACATTTTATCTCTGTAAGGTGATTCCTACCTTCCACTCCTCAATTCCTTTTTTTCTTTAGAAATTTAAATAATCCTTAGCAAACAACCAACCAACAAACAAACACAAACTTTTACTTTATTGACACACCTTAATATAATTTAAAAATGCACTGGGGCGCCTGGGTGGCTCAGTCAGTTGAGCCTCTGATTTTGGCTCAGGTCATGATCTCACAGTTCATGGGTTCAAGCCCCGTGTCGGACTCTGTGCTGACAGCTCAGAGCCTGGAGCCTGCTTCAGATTCTGTGTCTCCCTTTCTCTCTGCCCCTCCCCAGCTTGCATTCTCTCTCTCTCTCTCTGTCTCTCTCTCTCTCTCAATCTCAAAAATAAACATTAAAAAAATTAAAAATGCACTAAACTGAGTATTCTCCCTGTTTTCTTCTTCAATTTACTAGCTTGTGCTTCTGCTAGTGGACTCTTACTAGTGAAGTGGGACAATGTAGAAATACTTTCCCTTCCCCGTCTCTTCTCCCAAATTTCTTCATATAATGATTGCTGAGAACAAAAACATTTATTGCGCTAACTTAGCATTAAAGTTAAGATGAAAATAGCCCTTATGTAGGACTAAGTTCTCATGACTCATACTAGGATGGGAAGTACTATTTTTGCCCCTGAAAAGGATATATAAATGAGGTTAGGTTGCAGAGACTTGGGTAAAACCTGGAGATAGTGGCAAAGAGCCTCATTCTGTAGGCAGCCCCTCCCCCCCTCCCTCCCCCCCCCCCCCCCCCCCCCGCCCCAGGGAGGGGTAGTAGGACAGATAACCCATCCAAGGATCTTGGGAGGGGACAGATCTTAAAGCATCACCAGTACTTTTTGAATTTTTCTGAATAGCCGGACCCTCAGAAAAGCATACCATTTGGGCAAGAACTTCAAAACCATGGTGTAGAACCATATGTATACAGGAGATAACACTGGTCATAGTTTCCAACGGAGATGAATTTGGAATGAAGAAATCTGTCTCCTGGGACCCAGGCGTAGGGTGCAGAAGTTAGTGGGAGCTTAGGGTGCCTCGACAGCTTCACCAAAGGCCACTAATCAGGTTCACCGGGAGCAAAGGGGTTGTTCCTGTGGGGACTCGTATGTCACAAACCTGATAGGAACCAACCACAGTGCATCCAGTTCACCTGATAGCCACACATTTGAGGCAGCGAGAGGCAGCTGGCCTTAGAGAACTCCACAAATAAGAAAGACCTGAGCTTTGAGAAATATTTTAAGCCCTGTGCCATCATTGGGCAAGGGGCCCGGGTGAGGTCAGTGAATTTAGGAACAGAAGTTGGACTTAGGACATATGAGAAAGGAGAATGTTCAGAGAGAGTTTTAAGCACTCATTTAATTAATCTGACTAATTTTACTGATTTCTAAAAACCTGTAATAGACAAAATGATTAAAATACCTTGAAGCAACTTTTTATTTCCTGTATCACATAGAAATAGAGACTCATAAAGGAAATTAAATTCTATTAGAAAAATAAAGTTATAATGGTACCTGTCTGATTTGTAATTGCCAATTCATACCTATTATATTTGGGATGAAACATGGTGAGATTATGTAACAGGAACACAATGATATATAATAGCGTTAATTGGACCAGTTTTGGCTCATTCTTTCCCCTTATACCTTATGAAATCCATATTTTCTAATTGTTGCCTATTTAGTAAATGTTACATGCAGTAAAAATAAATCATGGGTCCCTTGTGGGTGTGTCTTTTAAAGAGGATTTGCAAGTTTCCTTTGAGCTGGTTGACACTGAAGTCCATTTCATATGATCCTGAATTAAAAATATAGTCAGAGTGAAGTTAGAGCTGACCACTCTCAGTGATATTGTTTTCATTCACTCTTTAACATTTTTATTTAGAAAAAAACTTTTTAATCACAACATATTGCAAAATCATGCAAAATACATAAAGCCATATAATAGACACCTATGGACTTATGATGACATTTTGCCATATTTGCTCCATAAATTTGTTTTAAAGAAAATGAAATCAGATAGAGTTACCCTCCTTCATCTTTTCCATTCTTCCTCAGGAAAAAAAAAAAATTAATACATGATCATCTGAGGTTAGTACATATTCTACATAGGTTTTATACTTTTGTTAAGAATGTCTAACCAAGCAGGAGTATTGGGTATGTGCTTTTCAATGAACATCAATATTTTTTCTGCCTGAAAACTTCTTTTTACTATTCAAAAATAAATAAAAATTTTGTTAACGTTTATTCATTTGAGAGAGAGAGAGAGAGAAAGAAAGATAAAGCAGTGGGGGAGGGGTGGAGACAGAGAGAGACACACACAGAATCCGAAGCAGGCTCCAGGCTCCAAACTGATAGCACAGAGCTGGACTCAGGGCTGGAACTCACAAACCGTGAGACCATGACCTGAACTGAAGTCAGTCGCTTAACCTACTGAGCCACCCAAGCGCCCCGTGCCCCACCTTTTGTGTTTAAAAATCGAGACATATGTTCTGTTTGCTATTTTGTCAATTGCATGAATTTATAATACATATTTCCCATTTATGACTTGTATTTTCACCTAGTTTAGGATGGCTTGTCACTTACAGAAATCTGTTTAATTTCAAATTTTAATATGGTCTTATTTACCTTGAAGAAGCTCCTTAAAGTTGATAAGACTGCCAGGTTTGAACCACTGCTTACTAGCAGTATAACTTTATCCGTATATCTTAATCTAGCTATGCCTCAGTTTCCCCATTTGTGAAAAGTATAATAGTAAGACTTACCTCATAGAGTTGTTAGACTACAAGAGCAATATATTTATGCTAATGACAGTGGACACAATATAAATTTTGTTGCCATTACATTTTCCATTTTCCTCTTGATTTGTGCTTTCCATGACATTTGTTTCTGTTGGGCCACTAGAGATATATATTTTTAAATGTTTATTTCTTTATTTTGACAGAGAGAGAGATAGAGAGTGAGCAGGGAAGGGGCAGAGGGAAAGAGAGACAAAGAACCCAAGCAGGTTCCTCACTGTCAGTGTGGAGCCGAAAGCAGGGCTCTAACTCATGAACCATGGGATCATAACCTGAGCCGAAATCAAGAGTCGTAGGCTCAATCGACTGAGCCACCCAGGAAGCGTCCCTAGAAGATAATTTTTGTGTGTGAATTTCTTGGTTTGTAAATTTGTTTGTTGCTGCACCTTCATGAAGTGCAAAGTTTGCTTTTATTATACATACAATTACTTTATATATGTATGAAAGTATATAAAATATATACAGTAAAACCTTGGATTGCGAGTAACTTGTTCTGAGCGTTTCACAAGATGAGCAAACATTTCTAATAAATTTTAACTTGATAAACAAGAAATGTCTTACAATATGAGTAGTATGTGATGCAGAATGTCGCATAATCACAACTGAGCCAATGGTTCTTTTCTCTCTCTCTCTCTCTCTCTCTCTCTCTCTTTCTGTGGGATTGTGGGTGATTGTCTCCCATGCTTGGATGCTTGGTCTCAGGCAGCAGTGTTTGGCAGAAAGTGAGTTTTCAGATGTTGGAAGGTGTATTTTTGTTACTTCAAAGCACCTATGGACAGTCCTTTACTTTTCCATGCAAGAGTAGGCTTAGGAATGCTTTGCTTCATTCTAGGTCATGGGATAGGTTTTTTGATAAAGGTGCACGAAAAGAAAAAGATTCCATTGAGCCAACGGATAGCAGTGATTCTGTTAGTATTAGTGAAAGTCATCCTACACTATAACCCTCCTCTCTCTTGTCTCCCTCCCACCAGCCATGTGTGTTTTCAAAGGTAAGTGCAGGTTAAGTTGTTTAGTTTTGTTTATATTTTGTATTTTCTTCATTATGTGGTATTATATTATGGTACTGTAATCCTTTTTTCCTGAACCAATTATACTCGCAAACCAAGGTTTTACTGTATTTTGTTATACATGTGTGTATGTAATTTCCTCTAAAATGTGGGACAGATACAAGCTTTCTTTTGGCCTTCCTGGTCCATGGGGACCATTCTTTATGTGCTGTTCACTGAGGGATCACCACTTCCCACCCTGTATAGCAGCCCAGTCCCTTTACTGCAGGAGCCCAACGCTGTGTCTCCAGTATGAAAACACCAGCCTGCAATTTATAAGCATGCTGCACTTTTCCAAGCCCTCCTTTATTTCTGGCACTTGGAGTTTCCTTTCTTTCTTTATGGACTCACTGTATATTTAATGTTCTTAAATATGATTTATTCAGCATTTTAGCTCTAGTAATGGAGGGCAGAGGAATAAAAGGAGGTCTAATACCTCAATCCCCCATGTTCCTGAAACCAGACATCTGTCCTTTGCTTTTTCTTACTTTCTTCATTATACTCCCCTAAAAATAATTTTCCCCTAAAAGCTAGTTGTATTCTGTTGGAAACATATATCAGACACCTTGATAAATGAGTTAATTTTATAGCACCAAAGTCATTATGGGTTAGATTTAACTGAACGTGATGAGATGATCATTTTTGTAAGTCAAAAACAGTTGAATACCAACAATTTCCCAAGGTTCGCCATACTATTATTAGTATAACATTTATTAAGAACTTTTCTCGGTAGGAACAGCTGGCTGGCTCAGTTGATTACAAGTCTGACTTCGGCTCAGGTCATGATCTCACGGTTTGTGGGCGCAAGCCCTGCATCAGGCTCTGTGATGACAGCTCAGAGCTTGGAACCTGTTTTGGATTCTGTGTCTCCCTCTCTCTGCCCCTCCCTGCTCATGCTCTGCTCTCTATCTCTCAAAAATAAACGTTGAGACAAATTAAAAAAGAACTTTTTTTTTTTGGTATTTTTCAACATAAATGTGATAGGAATTGTTTAGCCAATGAGTTGTTGGTAATTTCAGTAACTGAGTGCATTTTTCCACCACTCTGCTTGTAAGGGTTAAATTGTAGCCTAGGGCTAACCTGTAGCCTTAAGAAATAACAGCTTTGCTTTAACACTCTAGGTTAAGAGATAACAGCCTTATCCTATCAATCAAGGGATGGATTAGTGTTTGATTGGGCTGGGGCAAGGGCCTGTTTGAACTGTTTTCACCTGGGAACTACTCCTTTGTTCTGTTCCCAGGTGATAATAAAACGATGTGGTCAGCTATAAAAACTCTGTATCCCAGCTGTTCGAGACTGCACTCTGGTCAAGAGTGTCGGTCCCGATTGATCGGTTTGCCTTGCCTCTCATTGCAATAAACTTTGTTGTGACTGTCCCTGGTGTCCCTAGCATTCTGTTTCAGGAGTCATGTGGATGCAACACTGCTCAGTTAAGGGAACCCTCTGTGAGTCATCCAGACTCCACAAGTTACACCAGTGGAATTTCCTAAGAAAAATTCTGACCCACTGACTCACTAATCAGCTATGTTTGAAGGATATCTATTGCAAACAAAGCGTAGTCTAAATCCCTCATAGTGTTGCCCCATACCTGTAATTGTTGTCAAATCAAGTCTATTCTTAAATAGCATTCTTTCCCAAACATATTTCAGGCTTCAGAAAGCACTCAGAGGGCCTTGAATCACAAGTCATTTCCTACTTTCCTCACATTTGTTCCAAGCAGTGTTTTATAATATCCTCCTCTCTCTTCCCCTGTGTCCTTGTGAAACTGCTTCCCAAACCTTTGAGGCCCAGCTCAAATGCATCTCTTCTAAGAAGCTTCCTTTATTTCCTTGAGCATCAGTGACTTTTTCCTCTGTGTTCCCACAGCTCATTGCTCATTAAAAAAAAAAAAAAAAGAAAAAAGAAAAAAAATCATTCCACACTGCCTTCTTGCATATTTATCTGTGATAATTAGTACCTTAACTTCTTGAAGGCAGGGATCAGGCTTTTCTTCATCCCTCTACACACAATAAGCACTGAACAAATGTTGCAGAATTGCTTAAACTGAGAAGCAGAGTTTATGCATCTGTTTGTCATCTTTGAGGAGGTATAAAAACATTTTGCAATGATGAAATTGAAAAACCAGTTAACTTGTTAAAATGCAACCTAGATTATTTTTTTTGAAAAATAAACAGAATTAAAATGATGGAGCCATCTAATCCAAATAATATTTTATTTTTTCCTCCTTTTATTGTATCTTCTCCATTTTAATCTTTTAAGAAAACTTAAAGCACGTTTGAAAGTTGATTGTTTTTTTTTTTTTTTTTCTTCTCCCTCAAATAAGATTTACACAAAACCCGCTGGTTATTTAGCAAAGCCATGTATTTTTAGCCATCCATCCAGTCCCATATTTTGTAAATAATTGCTTATACTCCCTTGGTTCTTGACTTTCATAGAGCAGTGCATTGCAAATGGTTTATTCTAATTGAATAGCCACGAAGGAGTAAAATAATGAGGCATCTAGAAAGTCTTAGATTTTTCATATTTCTCGGGGTTTATATTGCACTCTCAAAGAATACAGAGTGATTACCTGACATTTCTTAACTAATCTCTAATTATAGAATTATAAGAACATTAAAAGCCTAGGTGCAACGCATCCTTCTTTTCTTACAAAAGGAAACAGACTGAATTTCCTTATATCGCCTGTGTCAGCCCAGCAGAGTGGCTGTTACTGAGTCTAGCCTTTAAACACACGCGTTTTGGTCATAGGTCTTTTTACAGCATATTTACACCTCTGATTTTAGAAGTTGACTTCATGTTTTGGCCTTTCTTTGTAATGAAATTCTGAATATGTTCACTGCAGATTAATCCACTATTTTTTATTCTCAGGGAAAAATGCAAATGTCAGTCTGTTAGTTCTCTGTGTAATGTTTGAAAAACTGTATGTCAGGAGAGCTCTCTGCACTCTGCTGGCTCCAAGTTTTATGCTAATATTGCTTTTGTGAATTACACTCCTTAGGCTGTGAACTCTTGGATTAGTTTTAGTTTCTCGCATTTTCCCCTTCTTTTCTGTAAAGTAGATGTTGTCAACATAAAAACCTAAACGCTGTATTATAAAACCCACTTTTTGTGACAGCAATTTTTTGACAATACGGTGCATTTCCTCTTGTAGTAATTTTTTTTTTTTTCCCATTAGCTGCTAGTGTCTTGCTCTTTCTTTTTGCTATTGCGAATTCTTCAATGTCATTCATTCAATCTTGACAATATACTCTTTGCATAACCTACCACACAGTACAGGCCAAAAATATACGATGAATCCATCACCCTGTATCTATAGCTCCTAGTTAGTCTTCCTGAGAATTAGGAAAACCCTCCTTATGCTAAGCAATGCTGGTTGGTTGGTTGGTTGGTCGGTCGGTTGTTTCCTTTGTGACTCTAAGCATGCCTGGGATGCACTGTCCCCTTCTCTACTCCACCTCTCATTTACCATTCAGATTCAACCAGATAACGACATCTCTTGGAAACTTTTTGGCAAACCCTATCTCTAGGCTGTATTAGCTTTTTCTTTTATTGTGTTGTCATAATGTCTTTTTTCTAGATCTACAGTGTTTTATGAAACGGAGCTTTTTAAGGCTCTGGCTTCATCTTAGTTCCCCTGATCATGGCCCAATACTAAGTGATGGCAAAATAGATGAATTCCTACAAAACTTTGCATGGACTAAAAATAACAAGAGCTGATGGGAGAGAATAATGGTCGAGCAGACTACTCAACATCAGTGTGAGTTTGTAATCAAAGTGCCAACAGGTAACAAAATTGCAAGGATTCATAAGGATCTGGTGATGATTTTACCTTTAAAACACTTTAAAAATAACATTTTGGGGCACCTGGGTGGCTCAGTCGGTTGGGCGGCCGACTTCGGCTCAGGTCACGATCTCGCGGTCCGTGAGTTCGAGCCCCGTGTCGGGCTCTGGGCTGACAGCTCAGAGCCTGGAGCCTGTTTCAGATTCTGTGTCTCCCTCTCGCTGACCCTCCCCTGTTCATGCTCTGTCTCTCTCTGTCTCAAAAATAAATAAAACGTTAAAAAAAATTAAAAAAAAAATAAAAATAACATTTTTGGTGCAGAGAATAGGCCATAGGAAAGAATGAACTTTACTTTAAAAATGAAAGCAGGTGCGCCTGGGTGGCTCAGTCGGTTAAGTGTCCAACTTCAGCTCAGGGCATGATCTCGCGGTCCGTGAGTTCGAGCCCCACGTCGGGCTCTGGGCTGATGTCTCAGAGCCTGGAACCTGCTTCAGATTCTGTGTCTCCCTCTCTCTCTGCCCCTCCCCCGTTCATGCTCTGTCTCTCTCTGTCTCAAAAATAAATAAACGTTAAAAAAAAGTTAAAAAAAATAAAGCTAAAATTAGCTGGATGGAGGGAGCATAAGGTGGATTTGATGCTGCTGTTATGAAGGTGACAGAAAAGTCACAAAAAACATGGAGAACAGAAGTGGCCTTTAAATCCTTCGAAGATTGAGCACATGGCCATATATTACAAAGGTGAAAAATGTGGGTGAATTTTCATGGTGTACGAGACTGTATTTCTCCATTCAATACTCAGCTATGGGGGCACCTGGGTGGCTCAGTCGGTTGAGCATCCGACTTGGGCTTAGGTCATGATCTCCTGGTTCGTGAGTTAGAGACCCACGTCAGGCTCTGTGCTGACAGCTCAGAGCCTGGAGCCTACTTCAGGTTCTGTGTCTCTCTCTCTTTGCCCCTTCCCTGCTCATGCTCTGTCTCTCTCTGTCTCTCAAAGATGAATAAATGTTAAAAAATAAAAATAAAAAAAATACTCAGCTATGTTAACATGCTTAGCATTCATATGGATTCTTGGTAATATCAAAAATGAGCCCATCCGACTTGTGAATTATACTGACATCATCCTTCTATTTATCAATTATGTATAAACTAACTCGTGCTACAGAGATACACTTCATAGTACATTTGACAAAGAAAAGGCAATAAATAGGGGCACCTGTGTGGCTCAGTCAGTTGAGTGTCCGACTTCGGCTCCTGTCATGATCTCACAGTTCATGAGTTCGAGCCCCGCATCAGGCTCTGTGCTGACAGCTCAGAACCTGGAGCCTGCCTCAGATCTTGTGTCTCCCTCTATCTCTGTCTCCTCCCCTGCTCACATGATGTCTCTCTCTCTCAAAAATAAAGATTAAAAAAAATAATTAAAAAAATAATAATAATAAAAGAAAAGGCAATAAGTACAGTGATTCCATGAAAAAAAAAAAAAAAACTCTCAATCTTAATTTTGAGGTTTCCTATAATTTAATAAAACTGATTTTTCAAGAACTGTGGAAAATTTACTCACTAAACTCACTGAAATTTACTCAAGTATTTATCTTGGCTGCTATGCACTCTTCCTAAGACTAATAAAAGTTTGGAACCATTCTTTAGGAAATGCTACATATTACCCTTTGGAAAAGCAGATACAAGTATTTCAAGAGCAACACCTGAAAAATTGAGTACAGTTTGAGGGTGTTTGTTCCACTATTCTAATTGTAATACATATTGATATATTGCGAATCTTTAATTTTGTGGAAAACTTTTACTTTTACCCTGAACCTGAATTCAGAGTTATTATCATGTTGTACATACCAATCTACTTGAGTTGGTAGAATTTTCTTCTAGTGCTTTCGAGCTCATTCTGTTGTTCATTGACTCAGAAATCGGTTCAGTACATAGGACAGGCATCTGCACAACGGTTAGGGAACCTTCATAGCTGTCAGAAAATATGACAAACATCATAAATCTGACAGCTGCTAGGAACCCTGACAGTTCAAATGTAGGCAATTTCATTCAACAAGTGCATGCTTACTATATGCCAGGCACTACCTGAAATACTCAAAAGAAAGGCCATGAATAAGTTAGAATTTCTCTCCTCAAGGATCTCACAAGGTAAGTGACTTAACTGAGGTTCCAAAGCCCAGGCTTCTTTTTTTTTTTTTTTTGGCTTTTTATTAATTGCCTATAAGGATTTGGTTATTCTCTTAAAAAGGACTTTTCACTTTTCTACTCTGCTGCATGAAAATAAATGTCCCGGTGTTTTTAGTATAAATATAATTTTGTTAATTTGCTCTCATGTCCCTGGGAATGCAGCCAGATAGAGTTAAGGTTGTTTGAGCAAAGGGACCCATGTCACGGTGTCTGATCCAGGGTTGCTTACTTCTTCGATTTCGGGCAATTTGCTTCGCTTGTACATCCATCCTTTTCTCATTTTGTAAAATAAACCCTTGCACCAGGTTACCACTATGTTTCCTTTCAGTGTAAGAGGCTAGGCCTCTGTTAATTTCATTAAAGATACAATTGGTATCAGTGTCTGGAAATTAAATGCCACGAGATCACAGGGTTTCATTCTGGCAGCGTTTTGAAAATGAGCGGTTTCGTCCAATGCTTGAGACCAGAGAAAGAAGGATCATAGTGTCAGCAAGGGGGTATGTTTTTATGATACAAGCATAAGGATGCAATGAGCTGCGGCTGCGGGCGTGTCTGCGTCCAGCTGGGTTTCATATTGACTGCCTGCCAGTTATAATAAGCATATTACGGGTACACAGTGTCAGTACTTAAATCCATACCCTGAAGCTTGTTTTAGTTTCCAAGCCAGCAACGTATCTATTTAAGGGTCTTAATTACATCCTTTGAAATAATCATGTCTAGTTAACCCTTGTTCTCGAACTTCAAGAAAAAAAGAAAAAAACAACAATAGGGCAATTACTCCCCAGGGGATGAGACCCTTCAAACGTTTTTAACACCAAGGTACTGCACTCAGTTATTTCTTTTCTTTTCTTTTTTTTTTTTTTTTAATATATGAAATTTATTGTCAAATTGGTTTCCATACAACACCCAGTGCTCATCCCAAAAGGTGCCCTCCTCAATACCCAACACCCACCCTCCCCTCCCTCCCACCCCCTATCAACCCTCTGTTTGTTCTCAGTTTTTAACAGTCTCCTATGCTTTGGCTCTCTCCCACTCTAACCTCTTTTTTTTTTTTTTTTTTCCTTCCCCTCCCCCATGGGCTTCTGTTACGTTTCTCAGCATCCACATAAGAGTGAAACCATATGGTATCTGTCTTTCTCTGTATGGCTTATTTCACTTAGCATCACACTCTCCAGTTCCATCCACGTTGCTACAAAAGGCCATATTTCATTTTTTCTCATTGCCACGTAGTATTCCATTGTGTATATAAACCACAATTTCTTTATCCATTCATCAGTTGATGGACATTTAGGCTCTTTCCATAATTTGGCTATTGTTGAGTGCACTCAGTTATTTCTAACAATGTCAGCTGTGAACAATGCCAATAGATTCCATAATGGTCACACTAACTTATTTCTGGTCACACTTTTTTTTTTTTTTTTTTTTTTAAACCTGAAAAGGATAAAATTTAGGCTGTGTTAATCCTGGATTAAAAGGATCTACATTGCTGTATACATACCTATGTTACAATGCTGAACTTGGCTAGGATGTCATGTGTAAGCTTGAAGTCCAGAATTCCAATTGGTGAAACATGAATTTAAGAAAACGTTTCAATGATAACACCATTTTTTTTTTGAAGAGTTAAATATTTTTTACCACCAGGGAGCCCATGTGTGTAGTTTTAAAGATAAGTACAGCAAATTCAACTACGCATGTAGTCTCTTCCACCCAGTAAAGTACTTCACACTGAGCCTATTTTATAGTTCCAACAAATTTATGATAACTATTGTTAGGAATATCTTTACAAGAGCCCATTTTACAAGTGAGGGGATTGAACATTGATGAATTTAAAGCGACTTGCCTCGGGGCGCCTGGGTGGCTCTGTCGGTGAAGCCTCTGCCTTCCACTCAGGTCGTGATCTCTCGGTTCGTGGGTTCAAGCAGCATCGGCATCAGGCGAGCCTGCTCCCATCCCCCATTTCCCTCTCTCTCTCTCTCAAAAATAAACATTAAAATAATAAATAAATAAAGCAACTTGCCTCAATTCACGGAGAGCTTGGACTGGAGCCCAAGCAGTCCAAATTCATGGCCTGTGTACTCACCTGTACAAAGTGTCTGACACAGAGTAGGAAATCAGGTGAAGGTTATTACTCACTGGTATTCATCTAGTATTCCATAAAAGTTGCTGACATGGGAACAATGTGCAATTATGCCTATGATAATTTGAGATGGAAAACCTCTGTGCAAGAATAGTATGTACTCTTTAAGTTAAGAGTACAGGTCAGGTGGGGCACCTTCAGGCTGTAGATGGTTTAACATTGAGTACTGGAAAAAAATTGGATGACATCACTTAAGAGTATGAAGGAATCAGTAGACTTAAGTGCTTCTAGTTCAGTTTGTTTTTTGTTTTTTGTTTTTGTTTTTGTTTTTGTTTTTTTATTTTAGAGAGAGAGAGAAAGAGAGAGAGAGATCACGAGTGGAGGAGAAGGGCAGAGGGAGAGAGAGAGAGAATCCAAAGCAGGCTCCACACTCAGCACAGATTCAGCTTCAGGGTTCCATCCCATGACCCTGGGATCATGACCTGAGCCAAAATCAGGAGTTGAACGCTTAACTGACTGAGCCACCCAGGCACCCCCTAAGTTCAGTTTTGATCAATGGCACAAGTTTCCAAGCAACTGACTACTCTCTATGTGTATAAAAAGCCAACTTTGGGTGCACTGAGCACATAAAGAGCAAAAGCTCTCAAGCTAAGAATAAAACTAGATTTTACTGTAGAAAAGCAACATTATAGTGGGGTAATCTAGATACATGAAAATGGGGGGAAAAGTTAAAGTCTAAGCTAATAAAAAGGGTGGTATTACAACATAGTTTGCAAGTAATTATCTCACTACTTGTATAATTAGAGAATTTCAAAGTAGGGAGAGATTACTTTAGTAATCTTGCTCAGGAAACATTTAGACGAGTGGAAGAAACTAAGTCTGGGTTGGATTTATAGTGAAAGGAAGAAAACGTATTCTAGGCATAACTAACAACTCTACATTGAATACAATAACATTTCATTTTCCATGTTCAAATCATTATTGTAAATAGAACACAAATTATTTGAAAATAATGAGTATTGGTGGCAAAATTAGTTGTTTTGCTGAAATTAAGGCACAGACAAATTTTATGGTATAAATGTATACTTTATACATTTTTTTTTAAGTTCATTTACTTATTTTGAGAGAGAGATAGAGACAGTGTGAGTGGGGGAGAGAATCCCAAGACAGAGAGAATCCCAAGCAGGTTCCACACTGTCAGCACACAGTCCGATGTGGGGCTCAAACTCACCAACTGTGATATCATGACCTGAGCCAAAATCTAGAGTCGATGCTTAACCCACTGAGCCCCCCATGTGCCCCTTAGGCATCTTTATCTCATGTCTCCTCTCAGCTTTGCTGACCAGTGATGTACAAATTCAATCATCTTTGATTTTTGCTAACTTTGAGTCAGTTTTTTTTTTGTTTGTTTTTGATTATTACTAAGGTATATTTTTAAAGGAAATAAAACAGATATATTTTATTTAAACCTTTCTTGATATGAAACATATGGTATGTGACCACCACCTTTTCTCTTGGTTTGGACCCTTCAGACGTTAGGGATGGACCTATACAATACCATTCATTGTATTACCGTTTTCCTATGCTTACTGATGCGTCTGGAGATCTTTTGCCTTATGACAAAGGAAATTATTTTAAGGGTGGGCTTTTTGGTACTTTGTCAGGGCAGTAAATGAATAGTTAGCAAAATGAATATGTTTCACAAGTCCTTTTAAGACCTACACATATTTGTTAACTGTCTTTTCAACTCTGAGATTAAACACATTTTTTTCAATTTATGGGACCATGGTTCTTTGTCTCCAAAGGTCTTACAAGAGATGTAGGTATTAGAATATTTCTCACTCTCTCCTGGATGACATTATTCTTCTACCTTCTAAGTACGAGAACATGCAAATGCCACCAAAAAAGGGAACCCTCCGTCCAAAGCTATGCATATACTAAAGTAGCCATAAACAGTTACCTCTTCGTGTTCTGACCCACTTCTGTTCTTCCTGTGCTCCATACCTATCTCAGGGGGGAGTCTCATTCAAACTTCATTTTGAAAGCATCTTTGTCACTAGGACCCTTAGTCTCTCTCTTTTTTGTCTACTGCATTGAATTAGATTTATTAGATGCAGGATGTGGCACAAATATTCAGGGTAGGAGGATGGAAGAAGTCCTGATCATCCTCGCCTTATGTTTCTGTAACATCTCCATGGTTCCAGCCCCTAATGGACAGGCCCAACACCACGTTCCCCGCCCCCGTATGGCAGCATTTGTCTTAGTTCCAGCTTCTGGACTCAGGTTCCAACACCATTGCTACCTCTGTGTCTCCAACTGTATGAAAGTTTGCTGCTTCCCACTCTTGCAAATTCCTCATGTGTTGGAATTATTAAATTTCTCTATCAAACTACCTAATATAGGCTTTCCTTTCCAGTCTAGATCCCGATCCAAGTATCCAGATCCAATTCTTCCATGGCTTCTGGTCCAGGAAGCAGAGACAATAATATGAATTGCTATAATTCCAAGTGCTAATAAATAATAGTAACTAGTAAATCAAAAGAGATAATATACTTCTGGGGCTTCTCATAGACCAGAGTGCTAGGAAAATGAAAGTTGCTCAGGAAATCATTTTAAGTGAATCGAATTAGATTTTAAGTGGCTCTTAAGCTGAGAATTGTTACGATAAATTTTCTAGGAAACCAGATATATTTCACTTCAGATCTTTGCTGAATAATAAATTATAAACACAATAGAAAGAGGGACAATTGAGTGAGGAAGTACTAAAAATAATTTCTTGAAGAAAGTTAATAATTCCTCTTGGAATGATATCCAAAACTACCAGTTTATCTGCAATTGTTTCAGGAAAACTATTGTAAATGGAAAATTTCAATAAAAATTACTAGATTTATAATCTCTTCTCCCCTCTCTTCCTCTGAAATAATTACTATTATATAATTCAATAGAAATCCTAGACAGGGAAGATAAATTATAGTAAAGATGATGCTTAGACTTTTTCCCTTTGTCTTGAGGCATTTATAACGTGATTTATGTATTTAATGTGGATAGGAAGTTTCCAAGAAACACCAATCAATACAACGCCCTCCTCTCACACACATAAAATTTCCATTTTTAAATTAGTGATGGACTTAATGACACAGAATGTACCTGAATCAGAGCAGAGTTTTGTCATTGAATCTGTTGTTTTATGAGGAACTCATTTGCTAAGCCTTTGTGGTAGATTTTATTATTGTTCTAAACATATACTGCCCCTCATTTGAAGATTAATGTAAGCTTTCACCCTCTCAGTCTCAGGAGTAACCACGTTACCTGCTTTAAACACTATATGTGAGTGAGTTTTGAGCAAAAACTTGAAAAGCCACCTTCATTGTTATATGCCAAGGAGAATTTAGGGTTGTTTGTGCAGTGCACCCTACATTATCCTGACCAATATAATAATTCACACAAAACAATCGAGTATGAGGCATAAAACCATTTTACATCAGACCCAAAGTTTACTCAGTGAAATGAGTACTTGACATTCCTATCTTAAATGCAGTAGAGCTGGTTTTTAGGGCTGATTATCTCCGAAGTTCTTTCATTTCTTCTTTTTTAAAAATGTGTATTATTTATTTTGAGGGGTGGAGAGGGGCAGGCAGAGGAAGAAAGAGAATCCCAAGTAGGCTCCACACTGTCCGCTAGAGCCCGACGCGGGGCTGGAACTCACGAACCATGAGATCATAAACTGAGCAGAAACCAAGAATCTGTCGCTTATTAGAATGAGCCACCCAGATGCCCCTGAATTTCATTTCTGAAATCACGTGACTCTATTCCTACTGAGAATCCATGGAGAGGCTTATTATGCATAAAATTAAAGAATTTTCCCAATAGCTGTGCTTAAGAAATTATCCTTTTAAAGATATAATTGAGTAAAAGGTTTATTATTATTTTATTATTATTCTTGACATTTGTTAGATTTTAGGTTTGTCTTTATGAGCAGCCCCAAGTCATAATAATTTATGATCAGTGACTTAAATTTTTTTCTCTTTTGGATCAACACATATTTCAGAGGGCCTGTTTTAACTTCTGTTTGGTAGGAGAGTTGTTTAGGAAGTGTGCGTTTAATGAAATGACTTCAGATATATATGTCTATGAGGTACCCTATTCAGCACTATTGCTTCTAAAATTTATATGAATCCTATATTAAATAAGGTTTCTATATGTTTAAATAAAACAAGTACAACACTCTATACATAATTAATATGGAGCCAGACTATAATTTCTATGGTGTTGGTCTTCTTTTGCAATTATTAACATATAGTGGGTACTCATTAAGAATATGTTGATGAAAGACATTATGAGGCCTTTACGAAATAAAAATAATCATCTCTGATTTTGTACATAATTATGTTCCTGTGAGCCTATGAAAATCCAAATATTATATTATTTCAGGGATAATGAGCTAAAATGACATCTTTGCCCTGCTAGCATTAATCTATTCATTGATTTATTCGTTCATTCATATATTTATTCATTCACTTGACACATATTTTTGAGCCTTCTATTGCAAGGCAATTAATTAAGCACTGTAGATACAGAAAAATAATAATAAAGAGTGGAAAACAGAGTTACATTTGAAAAGGATTCATTGAAAATTATGAGGTATTATATAATTTAGAAAATGATTATTTTTTTATGAAAAACATTACACAACCAAAATACTGATAGTTACATACATTTGTTTTGATCTGCCCCTCTTAATGTTGCTTCGCATGAAATGATTAAGTGATCTCAAACTCTGTATATGAATTATTTAATTAAAACATGTTGCTGTCTAAGGAATAAGGCATCGCTTCCTTCATTACCAGCATGTATTTTCTACAATCACCATAATGTGAGTCCCTACAATGCCTTTTTCTTGCATCCCAAGACTCAAGATCATATTAGTTTACATGGAATTTCATCTTTCCTGCTGATGGGGAAAGAATGTAGATCATGTGTAAAACACATAAAATATTATCATTTGTAAAACAGCAAGCAAGTAACAGAAGCTGATGAATAATAAAAGTGAATGGTGGGGTTTAAGCAATTTTTTGGTACAGATTTCCATTTTTTGTTCTACATGTACACTCATTCATCCATATATATTCACACATAAATACACTGACTTGACAGTATTGTAATTCTTTAAATTAATATCTTAATTATAATAATAACTCCATTATAAATTACATATAACCACAGACCAAACTCTTTGCACCCTCTTTTCTCCTTTTCTACTCAGCATCTGCTTTTTCTCTACTTTGAACAGTCCTCTACAAATCCCTTTCTCTCATGAATTCTAACTAAATCACTTGGGTTGAATTGCTACCTTTTTTTGCATGCCCACTTTTCTTCTATTTCCACCCAGGCAAAAAGAAATATTTTTTTCCTTTCTACTTGAAATTGCATATATTTTCCAAATATCATATTACATTTAGTTGAAACAACGTTGTGACTTTTCCATTTTTCCTATTCCGTTAATCTTCTATATAAAGACATATTTCTTGGTTATGCTTATGTACCCAGAAAACAAAGCAATGGTAGATGGTAGATACTCAAATATTAGTCTTATGAGAAAAGAACAACTCACAAATATTTTAAGCAAAAGACCATGTTTTGATAATTCTTAAAGTGAATAGTTTCCATTTCTATACCCCTAGTAGGAATCTGTATTCCCTGATGTCTCCTAAAAAATTTCCACCTTATTACCTCAAATACAACATGGAACAATTACAGGTCCCTTCTGTCATGAATTGAACTTCTGTGGATATTCATTATTTTTGTTCTGATACTCTCGTCATCTTGGTTTTTAAATTAAATGGTGTGGGTTTTCCTCAGTTTCTCAATCTTTTTTCTCTCAAATAAGTTGAGCATATGTGTTAAACAATGTGGTTCTTAATTCTATAATTTCTATAATTTCTTGTCCTACATATAGCTACTGGCTTAAAGAACTTTCTTTTAATCTCTAACTTGGATTTTTGAAATAGTCTGCAGAATGGTTTCCTTGTTGTCACATTTCTTCAATTTTCGCTAATGCAATGACATGAGTTTTCCCCGTAAGACATAAAAACAATTGCATTACTCTTTTGCACTAAACCTGTCATTTATTCTTCATTGTTGCTAGAATAGAGGACAAATAACTTTGCCAATATATGACTTTTACTTCCAACAATATCTCCAATCTCATAGAACACCCATGCATTCATCTAGTGTTTCAGACATTGCTAATGTTCAAGTTTCTTGAAAGGTTTATGCTATGACATTACTACATACTGTGAATTTTTTCTGCAGTTGTGCTGCTATTAAAGAGGACATATACCTTCCAAAGGAGACTGAGCTTGTTGAATATGGGGACTCTATTTTATTCATTTTTTTAATCCCTGATAACTAAAATAGGGCCTGATAGGCGTTAGGCACAAAACATTGAATAGCTGAATGGATTATCTGTATCTATTTATATCGATATATCTCTGTTTACATGTGTGTAGCATTTATATATTCATATCTAATACATTTAATAACTGATTGGATGAATTAATTGTTACATTTTTGTGAAATTACATTACCTTAATTTTTTTAATAGTAAGGAAAAAACTACTTTTCATTATATAAAGTAGTTAGCCAATCATTTCTTCTGAGATTTAAACTGACTCTTGCAGGGGAAACTGCTCAAAGAATGTTGGCAATATAATTAATCCATGATTCTTTTCTCTACTTCTGACACTCTGAATTTTCTCATCTCTAATGAAATCCTCTGCACAGACTACACTTAATACCACGCATTTGCATATTGATTGGTAATGACATTATCAAATACACCAAACCCTTTACGGAATACATATTTGAATAACTATCTACAGTAAAAGAGGTCATCAATATGTAACCTTATTAAGGTACTTTTGATTTCATTAATAACTGATTAGATTTCATCAACCTTTTACACAAGATCTTCTAATGTACCTACAGATATGGTAAGTTACTCCCATGCATTTTTATTTGTCTTGGTTATTACTGTTCTAGAAGGGGGATGAAAAGATACACAGTGTAAAGAAATACTGGTGAACTCCGTTTGTCCTCTCTCTCTCTCTTTCTCTTTCTCACTTAATCACAGTTGAAACATTTGGAAATAAAAGTTCTATGCAGTCAATATCAACTTATCTTGCAACAAAGGTTGTTCTTGTTTATTGTCTTTGTCTTTTTAAATATTAAGGTTTTGAAATGATTTTCATCAAATAGCAACGTAATAATAAAAGTGAATTAATAAAAGTGAATTATTAGCATGCTAATAAATGCTAATAAATACACAATTAACTATTTTCTTGACGGTACAAAGTTTCAACCTTTTTTTAAGGTTTATTTATTTTTGAGAGAGAGACAGAGTGGGAGCAGGAAAGGGACAAAGAGAGAAGGAGACACAGAATGTGAAGCAGTCTCCAGGCTCTGAGCTGTCAGCACAGAGCCCGATGCGAGGCTCGAACCCACGAACCGCGAGATCATGAACTCAGCCAAAGATGGACGTTTAACCGGCTCAGCCACACAGGTGCCCCTAAAATTTAAACTTTTAACTTTAGCAGAATCCAGTGGTTTTTCAATTGCCTTATGGGGCTGTTGGTATACTACTTAAATGTCCTTTACCTCACCTATGGTACATACTTTTATGTATTCTTTACTCGAGAAAAAGTTGCTACTAAGGAAACTTGGGATGAGACTGTAGGTGAGTAGAAATGACAGAATTTGTTATTGAAAAGTATCTCTTATTGGTCATGCATTGATGTAGGTACTTCACATATGCTGTATCATTTTATTGTCAAGATAAAGTCTGACACTGAGGTGGTAAGGACAGGTTTTACTTAGTAATGCTATTGAAATAAGGAAAGGAGTCTAGTGAGAACTGAACTTAATTTTGCTGAAACCCAAAGCTGGAGACTGTTTAAAGGCTGGGATATGTTAAGGGAAAAGTACTGAAAGCTGTTAAGGGGGTTAGTTCAGATGAGTAGGCTACCTGGATTTGTGAATTGGAGTTTATCCAGAGAACTAAACTGATCCTTTATCCGTCTCTTACCTTTTTCTGGGAAACAGTGGTACAAGTTGCAACAAGGCTTCCCTGGAAGTTAGGCCCTTATCCTCCCACAGGGGCTGGAAGGCAGAGAGTTCTCTCTCTCAATGTTTGCATTTCAAAGAGATATTAGGCTTGTAGTTTTACATCTCAAGTGGCTGAGAAAGAATGTGTAACTCCACACTTTCTAAAGTAATTACTCTAAGAGAGAGTTCCAGAGTCCATCGGCCTGTCACCAGGTCTTAGCTGGAACAATCAGTAAATGCTTCTGGCAGCCTTGCGTTACCTCAGGACGCATTTTAAGGAGGCGATGAGCTCATCCTAGGGACAGGTACTTAAGCTACTAGAAACCGTGCTAGAGCTTGGTCATCTTTTGGTGCAGACGTCTGGACTGAGTTATTATGTGCCAAGAATTTTGATGTTCGCAATTCACACAACTCTGGAGAGCTAAAGCCAAGGGAATATTTTCCCTGAGGCTCTGCTGTTAGATTGCTGAAAGTTATCAAGTGGAAATTCAAACCTAGGTATGTCCAGTTCTACAACCTGTGCATTCTTTCTGCTCTTTCTACCTATTGCCTCTGTTTAAAGTTAAAATCAAGGTTTTCCTCCAAATTTAGGATTGCAGCAGGGAGCTCTGGAGTAGTTTTACCGTAAAATGCAGGTCTGATGCACATATGCATATTTTTAAAATAATAAGAACTGAACACCCAAGTATTCACCATATACTTTAAGAAATAGTATTTTATTTGCACCTTAGCAGATCAAGGTGCTACCCTTGCCCTACCACAGCCCGGTCCTCTAAACCATATAAATATATTTTTAAGGATTTGCATAAATTGTATCTTATGTACATAGAGATCTGTGACTGCTTCTGTTATTCAACATTAGGTTTTTTTTTTTTTTGGGGGGTGGGGGTCTTATGTATGTTGATACTTTTAATTATAGATCTTTTTTTTTAATGTTTATTTATTTTGAGAGAGAATGCAGGCATGCACATGCACAAGCTGGGGTGTGCCAGAGAGAGAATCCCAAGCGGGATCCATGGTCAGGGCAGAGCCTGACGCAGGGCTTGATCTCAGGACCGTAAGATCATGACCTGAGCCAATATCAAGAGTCGGACGTTTAACTGACCGAGCCACCCAGGTGACCCTTAGATCATTCTTTTTTTATTGCACACAACATTTACCTATTATCTTGCCGATGCATATTTGTGGTGTTTTCAGTTGATTTCTATTACAGAACTGCTATAAATATTCTTTTGTATTTCTTGGTAAACAGGTATAAGGTTATCTCTAGAATATATAACTATAGGTATCACTTCTGAATTTTAAGAAGTACACATCTTCAATCTCAGTAAGTAAATGAACACTCAGCAAGTGTCGTGAACTTAGGCATTAACTCTCAGTTGGCTAGTATTTCCAAAGCGCTATAACCTCCATAACACTAGGTATCATCAGGTTATTTGTATTTTCTATTAAGCTAGTCAAATAGTACCATGATGCTTCAGTGTGAAGCGATGAGCTGATTTGCATTTTTCTGAATAAGCCTTGAGTATCTTGTCACACTTATGTGTTAGTCTATGAAAGCCCTGCCCATGGCTTTAGCTCTTTTCTTTCTAATGGAGTGTTTGTCTTTTTCTAATTAACTTTTGTCATTTCTTTTTTTGTATTTTGGATACTAATGCTTCGACTAACACGTGTTGCAAACAAATGCTGGTTTGGGCTTATCTTTTCATTTTATAGTATCTTTTGGTTAATAGAAAACTCTCATTTCAAGGTAGTCTATTTTAGTCTATTAATCTTTCTTGCAAGTTTTGCATGAACTGAGTCTTGTTTTTGAAAAATTCACCACATCAAGTCATATAGCTTTTTTAAAAATTACCTTTGCCTTTCAAATTTAAATTTAAAATCCATGGAAAGTTGACATTTTATAACTTGAAGTTACTTTTCTTTTCTATGTACAGAAATAGTAATTTCAGTACCAATTAATGAATGGCCCATCTTTTTAAAATTGTTTTGCAAGGCTTAAAGACGATATTACTTAACTATTATAAACATAAATAAAACAATACTGTTACTTCTGTCTATTCATCTCTTTCTGGATCATTTGATAAGTGGTATAACCATTTTTCCAGGTTGCTACTCCAGCCAATAGTTATTGGCTATTCTTGAATTTTTTATCCCAAATAAGTTTTAGAGTCAGTTTGTCAAAACGGGGTCATCTTTGCCTTTTATTGTGAACAGAGGGCTCCGTGTTTATTTTGGTCATGGTGAGTCATTTTACTTCCCACTCAGTTTTCTTTTCCATAAAATTTTACATACACTTTACATACTTCATAGGATTTCTATGAGAATTAACTAAAGTAACGTATGTGAAAACCCAACGTATATAAGTTATAAAGCACCAGGAATCTTGCTGCTGAAAGAATAGCATATTTATTTTCAATTTGTGAGTTTTAAGTATATGTACCTCTCATACTCCCAATCTTATCCCACTGTGCCCAACCTGTAATACAGTTATCACTATTTTAATATCAATGGAAAGAGGCCTGTACAAATTTATTATAATTTTCTTTATTTATTTAATAAAAAACTGTCCTTGAGGCACCTGGGTGGCTCATTTGGTTTGAGCGTCCAACATCAGCTCAGGTCGTGATGTCTCAGTCCCTGCGTTCAAGTCCATGTCAGGCTCTGTGCTGACAGCTCAGAGCCTGGAGCCTGCTTCAGATTCTGCATCTCCCTCCCTATCTGCCCCTCCCCTGCTCGTGCCAAATTAAAAAAAAAATAAATAAATAAAATAAAATAAATAAATAAAAAACTATCCTTTTGGTTCATAGAGTAACACTAATATTCAAATTTTGAAACAGTCTGAAGAACTCTGTATGTCATCAATTCAAGGGTCAGTAGAGAACAACTCAGGTCCTCTAAGAATGAGGACTTTAATTAGCCTGGAAATTTGGTAAGGACACAGACTTAGATTCAGACTTGATGAATTAACTGCCTAACTTTGGCTAATTTGTGTAAACTTTTTGAGAGTCAGTTTCTTAATATATAAAAGAAAGATTGTTTAGTAATATTGTCCTCATGCTGTCATTGAGAGAGGTACATGAGATGTGAAAAAAGTGCTCGCATACTCTCGTGCTATTTAAATCATACTTGTGATTATAAAATTGTAGATATAAACTTGCCATATTGTATGAGTGAAAACAAATTTTAAGTGTCTCATGCCCACTTGCTTTCAAAAGAAATCTGGCATATTTCTTTATAGAACAAATAATCATTGTGTAATCCAAATGTACCCATATAATTTGACTATAGAAACTGAAATTCTTGAATAACCATTTTCTTATAATTCCCTTATTTACTTATTCTAAACCAGTTTAGTCTACATAAGTGGGAAACATTTCAGTTTCTGTGTATAACAGGAAAAAAAAATGAAGAATCAATTGAAATGTTAAAAGAATCTCCTGAGACCTTGGGACTAACAAATAATTAGGTACTCATCTATAAAACCTTTCAGATGTTATGAGTATTAGGATTTGTCGCATTTTGATTTAGAAGTTGCATTTTGCCCCTTCATTGGAGGTTAACTGGTCACCATGAACATTTCTTTAGCTTAAGAGGCAAGAAAGGTCATTCATTGCTTAAAACCGCAAATGTACAAATCAATAAATATTTTCTGTTTAATGTAAGAATATATGAACTGGAGAAGAGGTAAGAGAGAGTATAAAAAGTGTAAATTTCCCCACCTTGCATAACAGAGATTCAATCGATATTGTCTAAAATTGAAATATGGATTTTTAAAAATGACTTCAACTTAATGTTTTTTATAATCATTGCTACTTAAACTAGAGGAACTAAGAAATAATATTTCTTATGGTAAAGGCTGTCTGAAAATTTGTGAATTTTTAAAGATTCTTTTGTTTCTGATTTTCAAGTTTAATAAAATATACACATTTAAACGGAGCACAAATTTAATTTTCTGAAATTAATAATATCTAGCTGGAAAGAGTAAATTCATACACACTTAGCAATAATAAAAACATTATACATTTTTCTTAAAGTCATGGAATTCTGCTAGAGAGAGAATAAAAGAAACAAGATTAATTTGATATACCTTTCTAGTCTTTTTGGAAACCTCATGCTCTAATGTAGCTGAATCACACTGTGATTATACTATTTCTAATTACTTTGGCTGCTAAGGGTCTAATGGCTTAAAACATGTATAGCACAATGTTTTGGATTGAGTAAAGGACTAAATGAATTATTTGTGATATTATTAGCTATATAGTTCACTTCTAAGTTCACTATTTTATATATCATATATTACATATTATATTACATATTACATTACATATTACATATTATATATATGCGTGTGTGTGTATATATATATATATTTCACTATTATTAGCTATAGTATAACTTCTAAGTAAAGAATTTTTTTTTCTGTAAATACCCAGAAAATCCAGGACAAAAACAAGGGGAATTCATGAAAAAATAACTCTATTTTCTTCTGGTTTAGTGACTCAATATCCTTGTAAGTAAAGAAAGAGTATTCAAGAGTATAAATCATAAGTGAAAGTTAATTTTTTTTTAATTGAGGTATAGTTGACACACAAAGTTACATTAGTTTCTGGTGTACAACATAGTGATATAACAAGTTTGTATTGTTATGCTATGGTCACCACGAGTATAGCTACCATTTGTCACAATACTTTGCTATTACAACACCGCTGACTATATTTCCTATGCTGCACCTTTTATCCCTGTGACTTATTCATTCCATAACTGGAAGCCTGTATCTCCAATTCCCTTCCCCTATTTTGTTCATCTCCCACCCTTCCACCCCCTCCCCAGGCCCGCAAAACACACACACTCCACATGTCTGGCAACCAACGGTTTGTTCTTTGTATTTATGGGTCTGTTCTGCTTTTCTTGGTTGTTTATTCATTTTTTTTTTGTTTTGTTTTTTAAATTCCACATATAAATGAAATCTATGGCATTTGTCTTTGTCCGCCTGACTTATTTTACCTAGCATAATACCTCTAGGACCATCCATGTTGTTGAAAATGACAAGATCTTATCTTCTTTTTATGGCTGAGTTATGTACGTGGGTGTGTATATACCTCTTCTTTATCCATTCATCTATCAATGGATACTTGGGTTGCTTCCATATCATGGCTATTGTAAATAATGCTGCAATAAACATAAGGGTGCATATATCTTATTGAATTAGTATTTTTGTTTCCTTTAGGTAAGTAGCGGAATTACTGGATCATATGTATTTATATTTTAATTTTTTGAGGAACCTCCATGCTGTTTTCCATAGTGGCTGCACTGATTTACATTCCCACTAACAGTGCACAAGGGTTCCTTTCTCCATATCCTTGCTGACACTTGTTATTTCTTGTCTTGTTGTTGTTGTTGTTTTAACTACTCTGATAGGTACAAAGTGATATCTCACATTGTGGTTTTGATTTGCATTTCCCTGATGATGAATGATGTTGAGCATCTTTTCACGTGTCTGTTGGCCATCTGGATGTTTTCTTTGGAAATATGTGTATTTAGGTCCTCTGCCCATTTTTAATTAGATTTTTGGGGGGTTTTTTGGTTCCTTGTATATTATAGATATTAACCCCTTATTGACTATGCCATTGCAAGTATCTTCTCAAATATTATTCAGGAGGTTGCCTTCCTGTTTTGTTGATGGTTTCCTTCACTGTACAAAAGACTTTTAAGGTGTAGTCCCAATAGTTTCATTTTATTTTTGTTTCCCTCACCTGAGGACACATATCTGGAAAAATGTTACCAAGGCTAATGTCGAAGAAATTACTGTCTATCTTTTACCCTAGGAGTTTTATGGTTTCAGGTATCACATTTAGGTCTTTAATCCATTTTGACTTCATTTTATACATGGCATAAGAAAGTGGTCCAGTTTCGTTCTTTCACACATAGCTGTCCAGTTCTCCCACAACCATTTATTGAAGAGCCTATCTTTTCTTTATTGTATATTCTTGCCTCTGTCATAGGTTAACTGACCATGAAAGTATGGATTTATTTCTGGGCTATGTAGTCCATTTCCTGGATTTATCTGTTTTGTGCCAATACCATACTCTTTTGACTACTATGGCTTTTGTAGTGTATCTTGAAGTCTGGGATTGCGATACCTCCAGTTCTGTTCTTTCTCGAGATTGCTTTCACTGTTTAGTCTTTTGTGGTTCCGTACAAATTTTAGTATTATTTGTTCTATTTATGTGAAAGATATTGTTGGTATTTTGATAATAATCCTTTTCTACATTTAGTCTATAGATTCTTTGGGGTAATATGGACATTTTAACAGTATTAGTTCTCCCAATCCATGAGCATGGATTCCCTCTCCATTTATTTGTAGCCTCTTCAATTTCTTTTGTCAGTGTTTTATAGTTTCCAGAGTACAGGTCTTTTACCTTCTTGGTTAAGTTTATTCCTAGGTATTTTGTAATTATTTTTTTGGTTCAGTTGCAAATGGAATTGTTTTCTTTACTTTCTCTTTATGGTTCTTCAACACAACTTATTTCTGTGCATTAATTTTATATCCTGCAAATTAACTGACTTCATTTATTACTTCTAATAGTTTTTTGATGGAGTCTTTAGGATTTTCTATGTATAGCGAAAGAGAAACTAAATTTGAACATATTGATCCTTAGGATTTTTTTTCCTGGAACAACTGGAAAGAAAATTCAAAATTTCATGGGTGGAAAATAAAAAGGTGAACTTTGCTGGTGGTAGGATATTTAACTCGTATCAACCAGAAATTGCATATTTCTTCTAATCATATAATTTCTGGCTTTTACTCTACTGTCTGCTTTCCACACAAATGAACTGAAGGTATGTGGTACAGTAAAAACATCTGACAGAGTCCTACGATGCCTATTCTTGTTTTAATAAACTTTGTTGTTATACTTCACTCGTAGCAAAGTGCAACCATTTCTTTAGTTCCATGAGCTTTGACAAATGGATACAGTTGAGTACCAACATCACAACCAAAACAAACAATATTGCCATCATCCCTTTCCCAATCAATCCCATCCATCTCCCTCAGCCCATTATTCTGCTTTATACAGCTACAGATTTGATGTGATGTTTCTAAAATTTCTTATAAATTGAACCAATTTGTACTCTTGAGGCTGACACTTTTTATGATGCATGTTTTATGTGATTCATCCATGTTTTTGTACATGTCAGCTGTCCTTTGCACTACTGATCCCACTATATAGAGTCATACCTCTTGTACCACTTACCATCCCATACACAGGACCTGGTTTCTTTGACCTAGTGATGGATATTTGGGTTGCGTACCGTTTTGATTATTACAAAGAGAGCAACTTTGCCCTTTTGTGTGTACATCTTTGTGACCACTCCGTTTGGGTAAATACCTAAGAGTGAGAGGGGTAGATTATATGCTAAGTGAATCTTTGACTTTTTAGGAGATAAACTGGGCTCGCTCCTCTTCCCTCTTTTCCCCAGCTCTTCTCTCCTCCCTCCCCTTCTTTCTTTTCTCTTTGCAATGTCAGAAGACAGCATGGAGGTTAACAATGCAAGCCAGAAGGAAAGGCTTCCCCCCAAACTGACCATGCCGGCATCAGCCTCCAGAACTCATGAGCTTTTGTAAATCACATGTAAAACAGAAGAAATGGATAAACTGCCAAATTGACATCAATGCCTGTTGTAGGTGCTCCCCATTCTCACAAACGCTTGGTATCCTCAGTCTTTAATTTCACCCATTCCAATGATACGTCCTGATGTTTCAGCATAGGTTTAATTGGAATTCCCCCAATTATGGTCACCTTCTTTTCCTGTACTTTTTGGTCGTTGATTGAACTTCCTTTGATAAATATCTGTTTAAATAGTCTCTGTTTTCTTATGTGTTTGTAAGAACCTTTATACTCTGGATATGTGTCTTCTGACAGTGAATGTTCTCCCAGTTTATAGCTTACCTTTTCATTTTCTCAAAGATTACTTTTGATCAGATTTTAAGTTTATCAAGGTTCAATTTTCTGATTAATGATTTTTGTGTTCTAAGACAACTTTGCCTATTCTCATACTGTAAAGATTAATCCTGCTATCCCACAAAGAGTTTAATTTTTTGCTTTTATATTTAGATTTATGGTCCTATTGACTTAATTTCATCTATGGCATGAAATATATACATCAAGATTAATTATTTTCCTTGTGTATACTAGGTTGTTGTAGAGAATTTTTCCCACTGAATTAGCTTGGCATCCAGGTTGCAAATCACTTAACCTTCTAGGCTATTTCTGAGTTCTTTATTCTGTTCCATTGATACATATGTTTTTCTTATGTCAATATATCCCTGTCATCATTACCAAAGACATAAGATAAATCTGTCATCAGGTATTGCAAATTCTTTTACTTTTATTGTTGTTTCCAAAATTATTTTTGATATTTTAATTTATTTGCATCTCAATATATTTTGCAATGACCTTGGCATGTTGTACAAAAATTCCTGCTAGGGTATTCATTGAGATTGCAATAAATCTGCAAATGTGAGTTTTGGAAAGTTGAGAGCTGACATCTTGATAATGTCTTATGCATAAATATGTCATGCTCTCATTTATTTAGGTTTCCTTAATTTCCTTCAGTAATGTTTAATAATTCCACATACATAGGTTTTGTGTGTATATTGTTTAATTTATCACTGTTTTGAATGTTAATTTAAGAAGCCTAAGCAACTTCAAAAGCAATCATTTTTGGTATATAGAAACACATAGTTTTGTTTTATAGTGGTATCTTACAATTTTGCTAATGTAACTTATTAATGCTAATAGCATTTTTCATAGATTATCTAGGATTTCCTACAAATACAATCACATTTTTGTGTGAATAAGAAAGCTTCATTTCTTTTCCACTGTGTGTAATTTTACTTCTTTAATTATATTATATATTGGATCAAATTTTCAATTGCAATATATAATTGAAGTGCTTATTCCAAATCTTAGAGAGCATTTAGTATTTTACTTTAATTATGACAGAAGAAGTAAGTTTATTATAGATGCTTCTGTCGGGTTGAGGAATTTCCTTTCTGGTACTAGTCTGCTGTGTTTTTTATTTTGAGCTTTATGCTGAGTTTTGTCATATATTTCTTTTCTGCATCTATTGAGATCATCACATTTTTCTTTTATTCTGTTAATATGGTAGGTTACATTGATTGATTTTAAAAATGTTAAAGCAACCTTGCATTTCTCTCATAAATCCTACTTATTAATGATGTAATATTTTATGTGTTGCTGATTTGGATTTAAACTGTTTTGTTAAATATTTTGTTGACATTTATGTAAGAGATCACGATAGTTTTCTTTTCTTGTAATGTCTTTATCTAGTTTTTGGTACAAATATAATACTGGCCACAAAAATATGAGCTAGAAATAAATCTTTTTTTCTATATTATTTGAAAGAGTTTATTCAAGGATGGTGCTATGTTTTCTTTAAAGATTTGAAAGAATTTAATGATAAAACCATGAAGGCATGTAGTATTCTCTTTTCTTTTTTTTTTTTTTTTTTTTTTTTTTTTACATTTATTCATTTTTAAGAGACAGAGACAGAGCACAAGTGGGAGAGGGACAGAGAGAGAGGGAGACACAGAATTTGAAGCAGGCTCCAGGCTCCAAGATATCAGCACAGAGCCAGAGGTGGGGCTGAAACTCACAAACTGCAAGATCATGACCTGAGCTGAAGTTGGATGCTTAACCGACTGAGCCACCCAGGCACCCCTGGAGTATTCCTTATAATGAAAATTTTATATACATACAGCATTTATCTGCTATAGAACTATTCATGTGTTTTATTATTTTGTTACTCAGCTTTGGTAATTAGTGTCTTTCAAGTAATTTATAATTATTCATTTATTTTTAATTATTTAATTTAAATTATTTACAATTATTATATCCTTAACTTATAGTAATCTGCTTTCAAATAATATTATACCACTTCATATATAATATAGGGTTCTTCCATCACTAAATTTTCACTTTATTCTCCAATCCCTTGTGCTATGGTTGTAAGCATTTTACTTTTACATATGTTACAAATCCCACAATACATTGTCATTATTTTTATCTAAAATACTTGCTTTGTAAATAAGTTGCTTTTTCAACTGAAATATAATTGACATGTAATGTTATATTAGTTTCATATATACAACATGTTGATTCAACAATGTTGTGCATTACTCAGTGCTCCCCACGGTAAGTATAATCACTATCTGTCACCATACAATATTATATAACAATCTTATTGGCTATATTCCTTACGTGGCGCTTTTCATCTCAGTGTCTTATTTATTTTATCACTGGAAATTTGTACTTCTTAGCTGAGTGAGAAAAAAAAATATTTTACTTTTACCCACATATTTACCAGTTTTCCATTTCTAGAGTTCTCTGTTTATTTTTAGAGATCTAAGATTATTTTCTTAATACTTGAGGTACTTCCTTTAACATTTGTTTTTACCGCAAGTCTGTTGACAGTGAATCCTCTCAATTTTTGTTTTCTGAAAAATCTTAATTTTGTCTTAGTTAAAAGTATGTATCTTGTTGATTTAAAAAAATTTATTTCTTTTTTTACTCCATATGTGATATAAAGATATTGTTTCATTGTCCTTTAGACTACATAGGTTCTGATGAACTTTTTATATTATTATCTTTGTTTTTCTGAAAATAATATGCTTTTGACCATTGCCGTTGTTAAGATTTTTTTAGACATTGGTTTTCAGCAATTTGATTTTAATATGCCTGTATAATTTTCTTTTGTTCCCATGGTTGGGATTATTTTGAGCTTCTTGGATTGTAGGCTTAGAGTTTTCATCATATTTGAACATTTTTAATCTATTATTTTTTTAAATAATTTTTACCTGTCATCCCTTTTTTTCTTCCATTGCATGTATGTTACATTGCTTAATAGTATATTACAAATCTTTGTGTCTCTATTCCTTCTATTTCAGTCTTTTTTTCTTGAATTAAAAAATAATATTTTGTTACCTTATCAAGTTCCCTGATTTCTTGTTTTTCAGTCTCCAATGCATTGGTAATCTAATTCAGGGAAATATTTATTTCAAATATTATATTTTTTATCTTTAAGAGTAGTAGTTGGCTGTTTTTTATATCTTCGGATGCTACATTCATTACATCAATGTTTACCTTTAATACGTGAGCATTGAGGGGTGCCTGGGTGGCTCAGGTGGTTAACTGCCAGACTTGGTCTCAGGTCAGAATCTCACAGTTCCTGAGTTCAAGCTCTGAGGCAGGCTCTGTGCTGGCAGCCTTCAACCGGCTTAAGATTTTGTGTCTCCCTCTCTCTCTGATCCTCCTCTTCTCACACTGTCTCTCTTTCTCTCTCTCTCTCTCTCAAAAATAAAAATAAACATAAATTAAAAAAAATACATGAGCATTGAGTGCTTATAACACCTTTGTCTACTAACTTTATCCTCTCTTTCATTTGTTTAAATGTTCATTTATTTTAGTTTTGAGAGGGAGGGGAAGGATAGAAAGAGAGAAAGAAAATCCCAAGCTGGCTCCTTACCATCTGTACGAAGCTGGAGGCGGGACTGGATCCCAGAAACTATAAGATCATGACCTGAACCTAAATCAAGCATCTGACACTCCACTGACTGAGCCACCCAGGCGCCCCTCATCTCTTTCATTTTTGTTTATGCTTTTATCGATCAATTTTTCTCCTGGTTGTGGGTAATATTTTCCTATTTTTCACACATCTATCATGTTTTCTTGGAGGCTGGCATTTATAAATTTCATATTTTTTTACTGATTTTCTCTATTCCTTTAATGATTTTCTCTGTTAGGTTTTGTCTCTGAAGACATTTAAGTTGTTATTGGATCAGTGGGTTTTTTTTTTTTCTTTTCTTTCTCCTTTTTTTTAATCTATCATTTTCAGGCGTGATTTTTGTGGTCATTTTTGAGAGGAGAGGGGGCAGATCGAGAAGAGATTTTAATCCCAGGGCTAGTTTAGGCCAATTAGTAAGTATGGTGCTTCTGGGATAGATATCAAAAGATCCTCCCATTTGTCATGGTCACTCCACTGTGTGGTGGGAATGGGAAAGATTCCCTGTCATTTGTGTGTCTGAGGAGTATTTTAGGCTGCAGGATCCAGTGAATTTCTTTCTTTCTTTGTAGTTCAACTTGGCTAGGATTTGTGGATTTTTACCATATCTGTGCATGCATTAGTATTCTGCCAAAGATTCATGGCGTCCCTCATGCCAGTTTCCGCAGTTAATTTTTTCTCTGTGTAGCTCTACATCTCTGTTATCCTCCTCTGCGTCTTCCAGCTGTCTTTACTTTCCCAAACGCAAGTGTCTTCTATTTGGCTTCCTCATTCCTGTGGTATATATCCTCGGAATTTCCTCACGGAGAAGCTAGGGTGAAGGTAGGGCTCATCTTGTTTGTGTTTTGTTTCTTAACAGTCTCAGTCCTGTACTAGCTACTGTTCAAAAATGAAACTTCATAGATATATTTCCAAATTGGTCTTTGTTAATCTCCTCCAGGGGCAGTGTGCTCTTTGTGGTTTAGACTAGCACATAAAGATCTGTGCAGATGAGAAATAGACACTGGGAAAAGGATCCCAACTACTGGGCCACTGAACTTTTAAAGTAAATAATTAGGGAAGTGACAGGCTTCCTTTGCCTGATTGCCTTTATGGGTCCAGAATGCATAACATGGCAGAGCCTCGTTCCACTCCCAACCTTCACGCTGAGTTGTAGGAACTTCTGTCTTCTATAGTCAGACAGAAGCCAAAGATGTGTCATTCCAGTTTATAATGTGGTAAGTCAGTGTCTGGACTGAACACATCAGCGTTTATTCTGGTGACGAAATAGCTCTCCCTGTTAGGATCAAGGGCTCCAATTTAAGCATTGTGACTGAGCGTCAATTGCCATGAGTACCGGGTTTTAGCTATTTTCCCTGGGCTTTGAAAGAAACTAACTTCTCATCCCAAAGTCAAATCTGTAGGGGATTAGCTTTGGACAAATGACCTTCCAATACCTGAAGTTTGTAATTTATTTAGAACTAGACTGAATATCCAGAATCCTAACATAGGCTGTATCTATACCAGAGTATAAAAATATTCTAGTATTTAAGAATTACTATTGGACCAATTATTTATTATACTGTGCTGTATAATTTCTAAAGAAATTTTATTTTGTTTGCTTCCGTGTTCCTATTTTATTATTGTTTATTGCTGCATAACATTTCAAATCCAAAATTAATAGCTTGAAACAACAAACATTTACTATCTAGCAGCTTCTGAGGGTCATAAATCCCAAAATACTTAGTTCAGTGGTTCTGGCTCAGTGATCTCTCATGAGGTTGAACTCAAACTATTGGCTGGAGTTTCTTTTTTTTTTTTTTAATATGAAATTTATTGTCAAATTGGTTTCCATACAACACCCAGTGCTCATCCCAACAGGTGCCCTCCTCAATGCCCATCACCCACTTTCCCCTCCCTCCCACTCCCCATCAAACCTCAGATTGTTCTCAGGTTTTTAAGAGTCTCTTATGGTTTGGCTCCCTCCCTCTCTAACTTTTTTTGTTTGTTTGTTTCCTTCCCCTCCCCCATGGTCTTCTGTTAAGTTTCTCAGGATCCACATAAGAGTGAAACCAACAAAACCCTAGAGGAGAAAGCGGGAAAAAACCTCTCTGACCTCAGCCGCAGCAATTTCTTACTTGGCTAGAGTTTCAACTCACTTGAGAGTTTGACTCAGGTGGTGGGAGGCAGCAGATTTCAACTTCCCATCACCTGGGTTTGATCATGAAATGGTGAAAAGAGAGCTCTCTGGGTCTCTTTTTATAAACCCATTGATCCCATTCATAGGCTGCTCCTTCATAACCTAATTACCTCCCAGAGGTCCTTTCTCCAAGTACCATCACACTGGGGATTAGTTTTCAACCTACTAATTTTGGGAGGAAACATTTTGTCTATAGTATTCCATCCTGGACTCCCCAAATTCAGTCCTTTTTGCATACAAAGTTCATTCATTCCATCCCAATAGCCCTAAAAGTCTTAACTCATTCCAGTATTAACTTTAAAGTGTATGTCCAAAGTAAATATCATCTAAATCATATATGAGTGAGACTCAAGGTATGAGTCATCTGAGACCAACTCTTCTCTAACCATGAACCTGTGAAACCAAACATGTTATATGCTTCCAAAATACAACAGTGAGGTGTGCTTGGGTGGCTCAGGTGGTTAGAAGTCTGACTCTTGATTTCGGCTCAGGTCATGATCTCACAATTTGTGGGTTCAAGCCCTGCACCTGGCTCTGCCTTGGCAGTGTGGAGCCTCCTTGGGATTTTCTCTCTCACATTCTCTCTCTGTCCCTCCCTTGCTCGCTCGCTGTCTCTCTCTCCCTCAAAATAAATAAATAAACTTTAAAAAATTAAAAACGAAATACAACATTGGGACAGGCATAGGGTAGCCATTCCCATTTCAAAAGGGAGACATAGGAAAGAAGAAAGAAAGGACAGATCCCAAAGAAGTCCAAAATCTGAGAAGATTCTATCAGACCTTAAGACTTGAGAATAATCCTCTTTGGCCTCATGCTCTGTTTTGTAGGCCCGATGGGGTAGTGAGTCACTCTGATGGCTCTGTGGGCCATGGTCCTGCAGCTTTACTGGGGCCCCAGCCCTGCTGCAGTTCTCTGCCAGGGCCTGTGGCTTTACCACGCTGTGGCCCCATCCCTATCCTTTAAAACCTAGGTAGAGGTAGCAGCCACGCCCCTTCAGGACCATGCATTCTGGGCCTGTGGTGGGAGTGGCAGTCCTGATGATCTCTGAATCACTTTGAGGCATTCTTCTATTATCTTGAACAATAGAGTCTAGCTTCCGGTTAGAGGGCTGAATCAAACTAATCTCCTTATCAAATGGTCACATGGCCACACCTTTAGCATCCTCCCAGTCTGCAATATGGATAGGCTGAGAATTTCCCCAGTCTTTAAGTTCTGCCCCCTTATTGATTAACAGTTCCCTCTGTGCAAATTAATTTCCTTCTTCTCAAATTAAAAAATAAAATAAAATAAAATAAAATAAAATAAAATAAAATAAAATAAAATAAAATAAAATAAATGTTTATTTTTGAGAGAGAGAGCACAAGTGGAGGGAGGGGCAGAGACCGGGGGAGACACAGAATCTGAAGCAGGCTCCAGGCTCCGAGCTATCGACACAGAGCCTGACTCAGGGCTTGAACCCACAAACTGGAAGATAATGACCTGAGCTGAAGTCGAACGCTTAACTAACTAAGCCACCCAGGCAACCCCTCTTCTCACATTTTAATAAATTCAGTCAGAAAAAAATCCAAACTACATCTTCAACACTTTTCTTAGGAATTTCATGCAAATACTGCATGCTTTCACTTATATGAGCTATCTAAATTAATTACACTCATAGAAACAGAAAGTATAATGGATAAACTGTTGTATATGTATGCAATGGAATATTACTCAGCAATATAAAAGAATGAAATCTTGCCATTTGCAATGACATGGATGGAGCTAGAGAGTATTACGTTAAGCAAAATAAGTCAGGCAGAGAAAGAAAAATACCATATGATTTCACACGTATATGGAATTTAATAAACAAAACAAAATGATCATAGGGGTAAAAACGAGAGGGGGCAAACCAAGAAACAGACTCTTAAGGATAGAGAACAAACTGATGGTTACCAGAGGGGAGGTGACTGGGGGACGGGTTAAATAAGTGATAGAGATTAAGGAGTGCATTTGTGATGAACACTGGGTGATATATGGAAGTGTTGAATCACTATATTGTACCCCTGAAACTAGTATTACGTTGCATGCTAACTGGAATTTAAATAAAAACTTAAAAAAAAAGAATTGTGGTTGGGGGGGAGCAAGGGGAAAGGGGCACTGGGGAGTTCCTGGTCAATGGGAGTAGAGTTTGTCACCAAAGATGGGATACAATTTTGCACTTACTGTTAACAGTGTATGATGTTATATGTTTTTTACTACGTTCTTTTTAAAGAAAAAAAAAAAGTTGAGTACATTGAACAAGGTAATATGTGATGGGACTAGGACTCACCCATGTGATTTTTTATTTCAAAAACACCACTCTTTCAATGTAATTATTGCGGCTTGTTATGACATCGTGCCCAATACTAATTACTTCTTACTATAGTATAGTAAGTTTTCAAAATAAACGTAATTATCTGCTCACAAGAATATCAATTAACATATTAAAGTAAGACTAAAGAACATGTGAAGAAAATGCTACTTTTATGCTAGCAGAGGTGTTAAAATGAAAACTAGCAATTAGCCTCAATTTTAGTATTTTTAGTCTTAAAATAATCACCAAAGGCACATATTTGCTTAGGTGTAGTTTGGAAACTGAATATGCTTCCTGTGCAGAAAATTATGTTAAGAAGCCAAACATTGTTTGGTTATTCCTTACTCACGCTACAAAGTTAGATACCTATACCAGGGATGGGAACATTGAAAAGATTGCATTGAGTATTGGTGAGGATTTAAAAATATATTTTGCTAATAGAACAATCTAAGTTTAATTAGATTATGTGTTTCCACGATAGCAGCACAGAATGTAAACAAAAGAAGAACATGATTTAAGATCTGATTTTAGGCCAAAAACGCCCAAGAAAAGAGTTATAGAATATAAACAACCAAAATCAGTGACAATTTTTGTACTCATTTAGATAAAAAGGAGTTATTATTTATTTTATACATAGTTTTCTCCATGTATGAATGCTGTTTATATGTGTGTGTACATGTATATGTGTATATATATCTCCTAATAACATTGTTGTTTTTTTCCCAAATGATTTTCTTGTGCACATATATTTAAAATGGAGTACAAAGGGGAGAATCAATAGCTACAGGGTGAAAAGTAAGATCCTGGATATTAACTAAGTACGGTAATTTAGATACTTAACTCTGGATTCTTTCTCAGAGTTTTATTAGGTAAAGGTAGAAAACGTAAAGATATTTCTTGTTGTTGTCACTTTTGTATCCTGAGGGCCTATAATAGTCTCTGGCATATAATAAGTTCTCAATAAAGATCACCTGAATAAATGAATCAGACTTGTCTTAGGTCAGGTTGCCATAACAAAGCACCACAGACTGGGTGGCTTGAACAACAGAAACTTATTTCTCATCACTCTGGAGGCTGGAAATACGAGATTAAAGTGGTTGGACTCTGGGGAGAACCTTCTCCCTGGTTCGCAGAGGGCCACTTTCTGTGTCCTCACACAGAATGGAGAAAAGAAGCTCATTTCTTTCTTTTCTTGTAAGCACATTATTCTCATCATGGGGTCCCTATCTTCATAATTTCATCTAACCCCAACTGCTTCCCAAAGGCTCCATCTCTAAATGCCATCACAGTGGGGTTAAAAGTTTCAGCCTACGTATTTTGACGAGACACCCAACATTCAGTCCGTAATAGTTCACCTGTGGCCCCCCAAAATGCATACCCTTTTCTCATTCAAAGTATCTTTATTCCATCCCAACAGACTTAAAGCTCTTACCTCATTCCAGCATTGACTCCAAAGTCCAAACGCTAACATTTCACCTAAATATGATCTATGTCAGGTGTGGGTGAGACTGGAGGTATGATTCATGTAGTGGAAGTGCAATGTGGTTTCAATTTGAATTCATCTCGTGTTTGTTGTTATTTTGTATTGTTCTATTGCAAAGTGCCAGTCCAGGATTTTGATCCATTAATATTTTGTCTCTTCTATTATTAATTTTATAGAAATCTGTTACATATGAATGCAATTTTCTTATATAATGTCTGACCAGTATTTCCTCCCAGGCTTTGACTTGCATTATTTTGCAATAATATTGTCTTTTGATAAACATAAAAATTTAATTTTAATAAAAAACAATTTATCATTTTTTAAAAATCAGTGAAAAATAGTGTGCTGTATTTTGTGTCTTATTTGATAAATCTTTGCTTACTCCAAGGGCATAAAGATATTCTTCTGCCTTCTCTTTCCATCTAAGAGCTTTTTATTTTATATTCTACAACTGAATATATACATCATATCAAATTATTTTTTTTTATTTTTTTAATGTTTTATTTATTCTTGAGAGAGACAGAGACAGAGCATGAGCAGGGGAGGAACAGAGCAAGAGAGGGACACAGAATCTGAAGCAGGCTCCAGGCTCTGAGCCATCAGCACAGAGCCCGATGCGGGGCTCAAACTCGCAGATGGTGAGATCATGACCTGAGCTGAAGTCGGATGCTCAACCGACTGAGCCACCCAGGCACCCCTCAAATTACTTTTTTATGTAAACTTTAGGAAAAGGTCTAAATATACTGTTTTTTTATGCATATCTAATTGCCTTGGCATAATTTACTGAAAAGTGTTATCCTTTTCCCAGTAAATAAGGGTTTTTATTATTATTATTATTATTTTATTAATCATATGGACTGGTTATGTGAGGGGGACTATTTCTCAGCTCTCTGGTATTGATCTATAATATCTATCATTATACCAGTACTTACTATTATATATATGTTTATATATATATTAAGTTTTCAATGTTTATTTATTTTTGAGAGAGACAGACAGACGGAGTGTGATGGGGGAGGGCAAAGAGAGAGAGGGGACACATAATCTGAAGCAGGCTCCAGGTCCTGAGCTGCCAGCACAGAGCCCGAAGCAGGGCAGAACTCACATACTGTGAGATCATGACTTGAGCCGAAATCAAGAATTGGATGCTTAACGGACTGAGCCACCCAGGCTCCCCAAGATGCAGGTTCATTTTATCTTCAACAGATGTTCTTTTTTTACTTGGATAAGCAGATTGAGGAAGAGGCTGATCACAAAAATTCAGTGAGGAATTGGGCCAGTTGAGGGATGTGTTACAGGTTGGATAAGATTTCTGCCTCCGCTATTCCTTGTTCCTTGGGCTTATGTCGCGTGGACTTTTCATTAACAGCCTGGCAGCTCTCTCTTCCTCCTTAGCTTAATCTCAGCACTTCAGAGATTTGGGCCTTTACTCACTGGTCTCGCATTTCACTGTACTTCCAACTTTGGTAAATATCTTGAGGCGAAGACTATGGTACATTTGCTATAGATGATCTCAGCGTAAAAGCACCATGGAGAAATAGGCCACACATTTAGAACTTTTTAAGTTTCCAAATAGTTGTGCCAACTCACATGTCTCTCTCTGTGGGCCAAACTTACATCTGGAATTAGCTTATAACCCCAGGAAAACAACAACAACAACAACAACAACAACAACAACAACAACAACAGCTATTGATGCTGTACATAGGAAAGACTACTCTTTCTGTGACATTTTGGTTCCTGTAACCCTGTTTTCTCACACAAGGTCTTTAAAAATATGATTTGCAACATCTGTGAAATGTTTTAGACGCTGCAGTAAAAGAATAGTCTGCCATTGCTTATCACATTATAACTAGAACTGCATTCTCTTTTGATAATTTAACCTAATACACTGGTTTTATTTAAATATGTATAGTAAGAGACATTAATTTGGCATTAATTTGGATCCCACATTAAGGAGTCTTCCATGATTCTAGTTTATTCATTTTGTCATCGTTTCAAAATAAAATAACATTTTCTCAACATAATAGGGTGTGCGAATACTGAATACTGATACAAAAATGTAGGCTGACTGATTCTGAAGTCATCAACTCTTATAGCCACAGTAGCTACTTTGAGCATGATATCTATCCATATTTTAGTGTAAAATTTCAGTTCAAAACTTACCAGAATTTTGGAATTATTAATACCTAGGTTTTTTTTTTTTTTTTCTCACAGAGCAAATCTGTCTAGAAACAACATGAACACATGCATCCTCCAAAATGATTAAAATCTCCAAATTGAAAGAACCCAATATATTCTAAGGTTATAGAAGATTAAATTCAACATATGCAATAGCATTATTGTCTATTTAGACATGTAATAGTTAGTTGTCAGGAAAGATATGTTAGGGAAAATATATAAAATGTTGAAGTAAGTGAAAATAGGACTAGATAAGTTAACCTCCGAGTAAAGGAACATTTAGACATAAATTTTATATGGAAAGTATAAAATTTAGTGAGATGTGAAAAGAAAGTGTTAGATAATATTGCAAATAGTTTCTTTAAGTTTCCTTTTTCTCAGGTAAGTAAAATATTCTTTAAAAAATTGTACATATGATTTAATTTTTTTTTTTTTGTATGAGATTGGTTACAATGAATAGAGATAAAGGTAGTTCCTTATCTGTGGGTTTAAAGTCAAGGAAAGCAACAATGTCCTTTCTCATCAAATCATCATTACTGTCAGATAATATATTTGTCAGTATCAATTGTGATAGATTTATGTTCATTGGGGTGAATTTACTTTCTTAGTCCAAGAGTTTCATTGATCTTAGGAAACATTCATCAAAAATTGGAAATTAAATAGCAAGTTATTTTCTTATTTCTCTTTGTCACGTTTCACTTTCCTAATAAATTCATCTATTTTTTCACCTTTTCCTTGGATGCTATAGATCCCTCCATTATTTCAGGGAGTGGTTTGATGAAAATAAAACTTTCTATATTCTTTTTGTATTATCAGGGACTTCTAGAATTCAGTCATTCAGAATGAAAAGTTAAAGTACTGTTAAAACCATGTATTACTGAGAAGTGAAAACATTTGGTAAATTAGAAAATATAAACTACATAAAAAGCATTATTTTCAGCTAATTTATTATTTGTCAGGTGTTTAGATTTAGAAATTAGTTTATGAAAGTACAAAACCTCATCCCTACCCTTTATAAAGTTGCCTTATGATGAAAGCAACTTAAAAATTAGCTAAATGAGTGAAGTCATATGATTTAAGAGACAAAACAGATGAACATAAGGGAAGGGAAACAAAAATAATATAAAAACAGGGAGGGGGACAAAACAGAAGAGACTCTTAAATATGGAGAACAAACAGAGTGTTATTGGAGGGGTTGTGGGAGGGGGAATGGGCTAAATGGGTGAGGGGCACTAAGGAAACTACTCCTGAAATCATTGTTGCACTATATGCTAACTAATTTGAATGTAAATTTAAAAACTAAAAAATAAACTTAAAAAAAATTAGTTAAATGAATTTCAGATAATTCCTTACTTATAAAGCTCATCCATTCCCGAATAATGGTAAGTCGTAATGGGGAAACATTTTCAGTAATCTGACCTTCGGTATTCATATAGCAACTGTTACGTGCCAAGTAAGGAGGCACTTATTTTTGCCCTCACAGACCTTATTTGCTTTGACGCTTAAACAATTACTTTTAAGAAATAGTATTTGCTATAAAAAAGCTATCATTTTTTCACTAATTATTATGTACTATAAGGCTGATTTGTCTTCATTAATTGTGTAACATAAGACTGATTCTGCTCTCGTGCTCTTCAATCATGAACTCTTGAGTAACATTACACCAAGTGATAAGCTATCTCCTTTCTTCACTTAGCAATACACATTTGAGGTTTTTACATGTCTTTTTATGGCTTGACAGCTCATTTCTTTTTATTGTGAAATATATTCCATTGTCTGGGGTTCCTCCGATTAATTTATCCATTTGCCTGTTGAAGGACATTTTGGTTGCTTCCAGGTTTGGGCAAGTTCAGAATAAATCACTAAAGCCATTTTTGCAGGCATTTTTTGTGTGTGTGTGTGTGTGTGTGTGTGTGGTGTTAAGTTAAGGGTTGGTAACTAGCAAGGAGCCCAGTAGCTCAATTGTATGGAAGATTATGTTTAGTTTCATAGGAAACTTCCAAGCAGCCTTCCATGGTGGCTGTACCATTTTTCATTCCCACCGGCATTGTGTGAGAATTCCTCTTGCTCCACATCCCTGCTGTCATCTGCTGTGTTTCTGTGACAGATTTTGGCGGTTGTAATAAGTGTGCAGTGGTATCTCATTGTTGTTTTAATTTCATTTCCATGATGACATATGATGTGGAGCATCCTTTTATATGCCTATTTACCATCTGTCCGTCTTCCTTGGTCCATTTCTTCTGTTCTTTTCTCTCTCGCTTATCCTTCTGGTAGTCCCATTGGGCATATGTTATATTTGTTATATAACATATTATCCCGTAGTCCACGGATATTCTGTTATGGTTTTTTTCAATCTTTCCTTGCTCCATTTTGCTTTGTATTCAGGTTTTCTATTGTTATTCTATCTCTACCTCAGAGTTTCTTTCCTCATCTGTGTCCAGTCTACTAATACATCTATCAAAGGCATTCTTTGTTTCTGTTTCAGTGTTCTTTATCACGAACATTTCTTTCTGGTTCTTAGAATTCCTCTGTGTGTGTGTGTACATCATCTCTCTGTTTTTGCTGTCCAGAACTCTTAGCCTATTACTTATAGTCATTTTAAATTCCAAGTCTGAGAATTCTAACATCCCTACCATATTTGATTCTGATGTTTACACTTTCTATTCAGGTTATGTATTTTGCTTTTTGGTGTGATGTACCAGGAAGGGGCCTTAGGAATGTGATGGTGAGGTGTGAGAGGAGGCAAGGGTTCTAGAGACCCCTTTTGGTGACTTCCAAATTCCTTTCATGCAGAACCAGAAACCCCAAGAATACTTTTAAAGGAGGATTTAATGCAATGCCAGACAACATGTTTGTAAAGCAAACCAAAAAGTGAGTTTTTTACATGGTACTTCATGGCATGAAAAGTGCCCGAAATTCAAATATATTCTTGTATATATGAGGAAATCCTTCATGAACTGAAAGTAGAGGCAATAAATGAATCCCTTCATTAGGCTAAACTCTCTTATCCTGAAGAGAAGCATCATGAATATTAATGTATTTATGCAGTAATTTGAGTCATTTGGTTAGCCCAGTTAGACCTTCATTCTTTGAGTGCTTTTTAAAAAAATATCTTATATACATAACAGAACTCTATATTTTGATTCTTTTAATTCATTACAGACCTAAATTGAATGATTAAAAAGAGATGTAACTACCAACAATTATCTCTATCATGTTGTGAATGTGAATTTAGTTATAATTTCTTTGATTGATTTCTAAGAGAAATATACTTCCTTGTAAAACTATTGAAGACTTTTTTTTAAAGGCTCAGCTTTAAAATAACCAGTCATCCAAAAATATGAATGGTATAACTAATTAAGTATAAAATGGGCAAGAACCCATTTTACTATCAACAGCTAGGGAAGCATGCCTTATACAAGCCAAAAATAACAAGACATTTCCTTAAGACATAATATAGATGAGGACAGTTTGATTATAATCTCCTAGGGTTGACTTACTCAATTCCATATAAAGGACAACATTATGAGCAAATATATATAGATTGCTTTGGCAGATTCCCACTAATATCTCCTATAGCTTAGAGCTAGGAGGAAAACCAAGATTTATATAATTAAAGATTATACTTAGTAGCACTTCCTTTCTTCAATCTGGATTTCATCTGTAACGTTTAAAAATAAATACCAGTCAAAATTCTGTTCTGCCTTTTAGGCTTTCACATTTCACCAACTCTTTTAAGTTGTCCATGATCTGAACTGGAACACCCATTTATGACACCAAAATATGCACCTACTTTTGTTTTCCTCTCATCCCCTCTTATCTGGGTTAGGAGAATTTAGACAGTAGCATGCAACAGACTCAGACAGACTTTTACAATCTACAAGCCAATTGTAGTCAATGAGATCACTTACAAAGATCACCGTTAAAAGAAGAAAATAAAGGTGAGAAATTACTCCTATAAACGTTTCTAGAATTTAAGTGCTGTAATTCAAAAGAAGAAAAACATACATATAAGTGAAACAGTGAAGAGACTTCCAGAACAACTTCCACTTACATTCTTAATAAAAATAAAGCTATTTGAACGTTGTGCCCAGGGATTCAGATACTATCATAAAAATAAAATTCTACCTGATGACCTTGAGCACAACAATGATATTTTAGATACCACACCAAAGCCATGGTCCATGAAATAATTGATAAGCTCAACTTTATGAAAATTAAAAACTTCGTTTGAAAGACGATGAAAAGAGAATGATAAAACAAGCTACACACTGAGAGAAAATATTTGCAAAAGACACATCTGATAAAGAATAGCATCCAAAATATACAAAGAGCTCTTCAAACTCAACAAGAAACAACCTAGTTAAAAAATAGACCAAAGACCTTCCTTAACAGACCCTAATTAACAAAGATATGCACATGACAGTCATATAAAAAATACTCCAAGTGATATGGCATCCAGAAAATGCACATTAAAACAGTAAGATACCACATACACCTATTAGAATGGCCAAACTCTGGAACAGTGACAACACCCAATAGGATGTGAAGCAACAGGAACTGTCATCCGGTTCTGGTGGCTATGCCAAATGGTACTGCCACTTTGAAGGTTGTTTGGCAATTTCTTACAAAACGGAACTTACTCTGATTAGAGAAATACAGCAATCACACGCCTTGTTATTTACATAAAAACTCTGAATACTGAAGTCCACACAAAAACCTGCACACAAATGTTGATAGTAGCTTCATTCAAAACTGCCCAAACTTGGAAGCGACCAGGATGCCCTTCAGCAGGAGTATGGATAAAATAAATGGCGGCACATTCAGACGATGGATTATTATTCAGCACTAAAAATAAATGAGTTATCAAGCCATCTAAAGATGTGGGGAACCCCGGAATGCATATTTCTAAGTGAAATAAGTCAACCTGAAAAGGTTGCGCACTGTGTGATTGAAATACATGATTTTCTAGAGAAGGCAAAACCATGAAGACAAGTAAAAAGATCAGTGATTGCCAGGGATTGGTGGGTTGGGAGAGATGTTCAGAGGTTTACTTATCATATATACATAATATTCGTATCAACGGTAAAAAGTTTTCTTTAAATAAATGTTTTAAAAATCATGTATGGAAATTTTTAAAAAAGGAAAGAAGTGAGAACAGAAGTAAATAATAAATTGGTAAATATTTATACACAAAGTATTATAAATAATCATGAAGTGTTATTCTAGGGGTGCCTGTGTGGCTCAGTCACTTAAGCATCTGACTCTTCATTTCGGCTCCTGTCATGATTTTACGCTTTCGTGGGTTTAAGCCCCACATTCAACTCTGTGCTGAGAGTGTGGAGCCTGCTTCGGATTCCCTGTCTCTTTCTCTCTCTCTCTCTGTCTGCCACTCCCTCGACTCATGCTGTCTCTCTCAAAATAAATAACTTAAAAAAAAAGAAATATTATTGTAATATTCTAAACACAGTTGTACACAGATTATTTCTTAAAGCAATATAATTCACAACCTCCTTCTAGGAAGAAGTTGGCATTCATGATAAAATGCTTAGCAATGTTAATGTAAATTATAAAGAGGTTAAGACTTGGGGCGCCTGGGTGGCTCAGTCGGTTGGGCGTCCGACTTCAGCTCAGGTCATGATCTCACGGTCCGTGAGTTCGAGCCCCGCGTCGGGCTCTGTGCTGACAGCTCAGAGCCTGGAGCCTGTTTCAGATTCTGTGTCTCCCTCTCTCTGACCCTCCCCCGTTCATGCTCTGTCTCTCTCTGTCTCAAAAATAAATAAACGTTAAAAAAAAAAAAAAATTAAAAAAAAAAAAAAAAAGAGGTTATGACTTTCTCTGAGAAACAAACTACTTACCTACTTACCCGAATGACAGTTAAAAATCTGATAAGATTCATTCAGCATTCTTTATGTTTATATTCAGTTTAAAATGATTATGTGATTATTCTTTCTTCAAAAAAAAAAAGTCCCTATCACAAAATAAATTCTTTGATATAGCATGCTAGAGATTTCTCTCTTACAGCATTAAAACTAAAATTTGAAAGTCAACATATGGTCAAACTAATTCTAGGAAAACTTTTTAACTCAATAGAATGGTAGTTACAATTTATTAGATGGGTTACCTTCTCTGTAGTAAAGACAGAGACTGCAAAATTAGATTTATTATATAAGTGAACTCTCCCACAAGATTATTTTGAGAAATAAGTGAAAAAAAGTCACAAATGTATATTCTGGTTCATTCATACTTAACAAATATCATCTAATTATTAATATCTTCTTGTTACCTTAGACTTCTCAATGCAAATAATGGAATACGTATATATATATATATATATATATATATATATATATATACATATATATATGTATACACATAAACATATGTATTTTAGTATCTATTATATTTTAATATATTTGAAACATATATGTATATATTTATTGCATTTAGTCTTGTAAATTCGGCTCGTCATTCCAACTGAAAACGACAGGTTAGCTCCTACTTCAATCATTTAATCTGTTACTTCTCTTTACAGTTTTGTGTAGTATGCATATTTGGTGAGGATCACAGCAATGCCATTTGTGATGATATTAAACTAGATAGTAATGAAGACAGCACACCCCTAGAGATTTACTCCAGCCAATACTGTCATACATTAACTTAAAACCATTTAAGTAAATGTTGTTCCATTAATCTGACTGGATGTGTACCTAAGTGTTGTTGCAATGAAAGTTGGTGGACTTGAGAAGGAAAGATTTTCAGTCTTTTTCTAAGCCATATTTCTGCCTTCCAGGAAAAATGTTTCTAGACTAACTCTCCTTTAAATCCGTGTTCATACAATACAGTTCAGGCTCAAAGCTGCTTAAAGGTATGCAGAAGGCTGCAGCAGCGATGCGATTCTGTAAAAGCTTTTTTCCTCTTCTTTTTCTTTTTGTAAGTACAGAGCATCTAAGGCTCCTACTGCCATTCCAAACAATTTAAAGGAAGGATCTAACATTTGACTAGCTCATTTTACCTGAGCAATCCTAAGTGAGAAATTGTTCTCATTTCATATAAATAAATGATGCCATCAGAAATGTCAATACTGGGAAAGTTTCTACCTGTCGAGTGCTGAGAAACTTTGACGACAGCCTACGGCAACAAGAGAGAAGTTCAGGAGTAACACTGCTGGGAATTTCCGTCCAGCAATTTGTTGTCAAATGCATTGATGTGAGGCCCCAAATGACTCTGAAACTGCTTGCTCCAATGACAAGAGCAACAAAGCGCTCATTTCCAATTACCAAGGGGTTTTAAAATATAAACTGTATTCCTCTTCTGTCAGCTGCTCAGAAACCTGGAAAAGGAAATCAGCAACATTCCACACGAAATTGTTCAACAACGTTGCATGTGTTTATTGTAGCATTCTGGCCAGGGTACATTTGGTGAACAAAATGTTAATGTAGCATGTTTGAAATATTGTTGTTCTCCGTGTGATGGATTTTGCTTAGAGTATTAAAATTGTCTTTTTCTGAAATCAGACACTGCATTTAGAGAAATTATTCAACTGTTATATAAGCAAGACTCTCCCAACATATTTTTAAAAGTGTGATAAAGGTGCTTTTAATATAAATCTTGTAGGTGGAGACGAAGGTTTTCATTGTATTTATAAGTCACAGACAGAAAAATGACACACCTAGAAAACATTTTTTTTAATGTTTATTTTATTTTGAGAGAGAGAGAAAGAGAGAGAGAGAGCAGGAACATGAGTGAGGGAGGGGCAGAGAGAGAGGGAGAGAGAATCCCAAGCAGGCTCCGTGCTGTTAGCACAGAGCCTGAATTGTGAGGCTCTATCTCACCAACCATGAGATCATGACCTGAGTCAAAATCAAGAATCAGACTTTCAACTGACTGAGCCACCCAAGCACCCCTTGAACACACTTTAACTTGGTAGCCCAAGAATTAATTCCCATCTCAGACTTTATTTTTAATTAGTATTTTTACTTTTATTTGTTTGTTTTTGTTTTTGTTCATGTGTTTGTTTGTTTTGCCTTAAGGGGATGATATAACTCATCTGAGATTAGAAAGAGGTGATAATATGGAGAAAAAAAAATGGTTTTCATTTTATGTATGGACACCTGATAACCCTTACATTTTCTCTGGATCATTTCCATTACTTACTCCCATATGTTCAGATCCCTACGGCTGGCTCATTTCCTATTCATTTTATATATATATATATAAAAAAAAAAAAACTAAAAATCTCACTTAGTAACTCATTTAAAGTAGTTGCCTAATCTCTAAGATTTGAATCAGCAACCCTAATACTATCGTCTTTAACTCTTCAAACTAAATGGTGAATTTGTATGTATCTTGTCCAATAGATGCCAAAGAAGAAAGAAGAAGTAGTATAACTCTCAAACTAATAGAAAATAAACACATGTCAATATTTTACTTATCTCCTTAATTAATGAGAAACGTGTCACAGGAACTTGCTAACAAGCCACAACAACCCAGTTTTCTAGCCCGGCTCACAGGTGCCGCTTTGCAACGGAAACTAAGGCCAGAGGCCAGAATCCACAAGCTCCAGAAGAGCCCCCATGACCCAGTTTTCATAGGTCTGGTCCAGTTCAGACACGCTGCTAACACTCTGGATCATTATCATCTAATTGTGATAACAAAAACCGCACCTACCAAAGCTTTGACAGATCTGACTGTGCCGATTTAAGGCAAGAAAAGAGGTGGCCTTCTTCTTTGGAGAAGCGTCCTTCCACTTCCCCCAAAAAACCCCAAGGTCATCGTGCTTACCTGCCCCTTCATTACTCTAAGCCTGTACGACTCTTACCATGAGACCTAACTGGGGAGAAGAAGGTACCTTCAGAGCTGAGCTTCCCTTCTCCATTCTCTGACCATTAAGTCAACTACCTGCTTGCCAACAAATACTGTTCTGTTATTGGCCATTTGGTGAATGGCACGAGTAAGGAAAGAACCTACTCTAGTAACAAAAGCAGTAAGATGGAATGGCCCAAAAATCATTTAGAAGCATATATGTGTATATATTTATATGATGGCTGGATTTGGTATAGAAGCTGTGAATGTCCATCTGGGACATGAAGTGTTGTGTCCACCAAATAGCAATTATTTGAACCTCCAACAGGCAAAACCAAATTTAGCATGCAGTTTTATTTAAGTGGGAGATCTCTAATTGGGAGTTAACATTTTTATTTTTTTTGAGATATTTTCTGACTTCTATTTTAATTTCTTCTTTAAATATTTTTAAATTTTTTAAAATTTATTTTTGAGAGAGAGAGACAGAGACAGAGACAGAGACAGAGTACGAGCAGGGAAGGGACAGAGAGAGAGGGAGACACATAATCTGAAGCAGGATCCAGGCTCTGAGCTGTCAGCACAGAGCCTAACGTGGGGCTTGAACCCATTAACCGCAAGATCATGACCTGAGCCGAAGTTGGACACTTAACTGACTGAGCCGCCCAGGTAACCCTTTAAGTTCTTCTTTGACTCATTGGTCATGTCAGGGGTTGAGAGGTGGGAGAATTCAGGAGATGTTGGTCAAACGGTACAAATCCTGAGGATCTAATGCATGGCATTATGATTATAGTCAACAATACTGCCTTGTACACTTGAAAAATGAGAAGAGTATATCTTAAGTATTCTTACCATAAAAAAAGACATGGTAATTATGTGATGTTGGAGGTGTCAGCTAGGCTATGGTGGTAATCACACTGCAATAGATAAGTGTATCAACTCAACACAGTGTACCCCTTAAACTTACATAAGGTTGTATGTCAACTATGTCTCAGTAAGGCTGCAAAAAATACAGTTAATGGTGAACTTCACTAAAAACATACATCTAGAACCATACATAATCTTGAGTGGCTGTATCCCTCATATGACATGGAAGGAACACAGCAAGGAAATATTTGTGCCTATCTAAGGTTTGCAATTTGGTTTTGACATAAATAGGGAAGTAATTTTCAGAGAAGTCTTGAATAAGAAGAGGGAAAGTACTATACTCAAAATATATATTTGTTGGCTTGAATTTCTGTGACCTTGCCAGTACACATAACTGAATACTAAGTGACTTCTCAGTGGAAAATAACGGTCTGAGTAATTTTTCCAAGTAGAGGAGAAATGTTTGCAAATAAATTTCTTAAAATTGCAGTCCTTCCTGTTACAACTAGTCCATTCCTTTACGAAATGACCTTTTTTTTTTTTTTTTTTTTTTTAATCTGGTTCCAAGATATTGTCCAGGAGACCACATTACTTTTAGTAGTCGTGTCACATTGGCATCTTAGTTTCTCAGGTTTCCCTGATTTCGATGACCTTGACAGTTTTCAAGTACTTTGTAGAATGTCCTTCTATTGAGATTTATCTGATGGTTTTCTCATGATTGGCCTGGGGCTATGGGGCATGGGAGGAAGATCATGGAGGTGAAGGACATTCTCAGCAAGCCATATCAAAGGTTTATGTCGGCAGGATGACCTATCACTGTTGCTGCTGATGTTGATTACCTGGCTGAGGCAGTGCTCAGCGGGTCTCCATTTACTATTATCCCATCCCTCCCCATCCTCTAAGGTGTATCCTGTGGAAATAAGTCACTGTTCTCAGCCAATACTTAAGGAGTGAGGAGTTATATCCTACCTTCTTAAGCAGAGCATCTAGATAATATATTTGGACTTATTTTACATGGGAGATCTGCCTATTTCTCACGTTTAATGATCTATTCAATAATTTATATCATCATGGACTTATGGATGTTTATTTGGTACTTTGGGTTATATTCTAATACAGATTTATTTATTTTTTTGCTCAAATTGTTCCAGTTTGGGCCATTGAGAGCTCTTTCAGGTGGTTTTGTGTTCCTGTGACACACCTTTCCCGATGTTTGTTGGTTTGAATGAGCATGTCCTTACTTGGCCTTATTGTGGCCACTATAAGTGCTCCACAGTCAACTTGCATACTTCTTGTTCAGATCTAGATTCAACCATTTATTTTCCAAGAAATCCTGCTTCCTTTCATTGGGGAATGTTATTAGAAATGAACAGGAAAACCCAATGCTTATTGATACTGGGGTTCTATTTCTTAGCTAACAGCAAGGGAATATATGTGTGCGTATGAGTCCATATTTTTACACACTGCCCTCTATTTCTATGGTAAACTAAACATGAGTTTTACATCAGTGTCTCCAACACGAATCCATCATCACCAGGATCATTCTGGCTTCTTCCCTTTTTTTATTGGTAAATTCCCATGACAACAATGATAATTTTTTAAAGTCTATTTTCTTTATTTTGGGAGATAGAGAAAGAGAGGGCGAGTGCACAAGTGCAGGAGGGGCAGAGAAACAGGGAGAGAGAGAATCCCAAGCAGACTCTGTGGGGTCAACATGGAGCTTCACATGAGGCTCGATTCCATGAACCATGAGATTGTGACCTGAGCTGAAATCAAGAGTTGGACGCTTAACCGACTGAGCCACCCAGGGGCTCCATGACAATGACAAATTTGATGCTTATCATTTGCCATATCTTTACTTATTTGTTCATATTAGTTATTTGTTCAAATCCAGTATACATGAAGAGCAGTATCAGAATCATCAGCCAGACCTGTTTGGGATACGACTTTCCTCAACCGCAGAACAATGATCAGGGGCAGGTATGCTTTTGTGCCTTTTGTCTTGCAAACTGCACTCATTTCCGTATTACTGTTTCCCCTCCATTCTCTTCAGGGAGGAGATTTGTAAGACAGATTCTTTTGGCACAAGCTATAAATCCATCCTGATCCTCTAAATATATATATTTTTCAATTTGTGTATTTTAGGTCTCATTCTTTGTGAAGCAAATTTCAATGGGTTCTGACTAATGAATAGTAATGGTATGTTTCACCTTTACAATATCATACAAAAGAGTTTATCATAAAAATTCCATGCATTTCACTTATCTCCATTTTTAATCCCCTGGCAGTCACTTACCTGTTTACTATCTTATTAGATTTGGCTCTTTCAGAATGTCATGCAATTGAAGTCATCAGTTATGCACCCTTTGCAAACTGGCTTTTTTTATTTGGTAACATGCATCTAAGAACAATTTATGTCTTTTTTGTGGCATGATACCTCTTTTTTTAAATCACTAAATAATATTCAATTATATAGATGTACCACGATTTGTTTATCTATTCCTATCTAAATGATATACTGTTTGCTTCCATATTTAATCATTATGAAAATGGTGATAAAAACATCCATCATGCAGATTTTGGTGGATTTGGATTTTCAAATGAATTGGGTAAATATCTAGGGGGGTTAATACTAAGTTGTATTATAGGAATATATTTTGCTCTGTAAAAGCTTCCAAATATCTTCCAAAGTAGCTCTACCAATTTTCTTTTCCATGTGAAATGGAGAATTCCTGCTGTTTTACATCCTCATCAGCCATTGGTATTATCAGGTTTTGTTTCATCTCCCTCCCTTCCTTCCTTCCCTTCCTTTCTTTCTTCCTTCCTTCCTTCCTTCCCTTCCTTCCTTTCTTCCTTCCTCCTTCCTTCCTTCCTTCCTTCCTTCCTTCCTTCCTTCCTTCCTTCCTTCCTTCCTTCTTTCCTTCCTCCCTCTTTCCCTCCCCCCCTTTCCCTTCCTTCCTTCCTCTCTCCTTCCTTCCCTCCCTTCCTTCCTTCTTCCTTCCTCCCTTTCTTATAGATATCCAGTAATATCTCATTGTGTTGTTGAAAATTGACCTCTGTGCTCCAGAGCCAAAATCTCTAACATGAAGTCGGAGTTAGGGTATAAAGAGGAACAATAGCTTTGTTGCTTTGCCAGGCCCAGGAGGCTGCAGCAGGCTAAGGCCTTCAATACTGCCCGTCCACCTGGAAGAAGGGGCTGGGGTGTTACAGGGCAACACAGGATCTAGCCAGTTGTGACAGTTAGGTACATGCCGCCAGTCTTCTAGCTCATGTTTTCAGGTTGGTATCAGGTTCCTGAAATGAAAGGCTAAGGAGGGAGGAGGGGAGGTTTGCAGAAGAGAAGAGAAATGTAACTTAGCTTGAAATTGAGCCTCCCTGAAGCATTAATGCCGCCATTTTGATTTTTGCTCAGCTTTATGCTTTCAAGTGATTTCAATTGTTGTTTTAAGTTGGATTTCCTTAATGAAAAATAATATTGAGCATGTTTATTCATTTATTTATTTATTTTTTGGCCATCTTTGTATCACCTTTGGTGAGGTTGCAGATGAGACCTTTCGCCCATTTTTAATTGTTTGTTTGTTTTTTCTCTTGTGGAGATGTGAGTGTTCTTTGTATAAGCTGGATACAGTTCTTTTATCCGCTGTATGTTTATAATATTTTCTCCAGGTCTGTGGCCTGTCTTTCAAATTAGTTTTAATGGTGTCTATCATAGAACAGAAGTTTTTACTTTTCTCAATCCAACTTTTCAATTGTTTACTTTGTTGTGCTTTTAATGTTGTATCTATAAACTTGCCACCAAATAAATGTAAGGCTTATATTTGGGTACCTTTCATTTTTCATATGGATGGTCAACTGTTCCAGCCAGCTGGTGAGGGAGAGACTACCCATTCTCTATTCAGTGGCCTTGGTGCCTTTATCAAAAATCAGTTGACCACATTTGTGTGCATTTGTACTGGGTTGTCTGTTCTGTTCCATGTTTCTATATATCTATCTTTCACCAATGCCTCCCTGTCCTGAATTACTCTAGCTTTATAATAATTCTGAAAAGTGTCAGTCCTCCAACTTAGTTCTTTTTGAATATTATGTGAGGTATTCTAGGCTTTTTCCTTTTACATGTAAATTTAAAATCCATGTGTCATATTAAAAAAATAGCCTGTAGGTATTTTGATAGGCATTTCTTTGAATACATAGACCCAAGTTGAGAATGACTAATATCTTAAGTTTTCCAAAGCATGATACGGAATATCTCTTCGGTTATTTAGATCTTTTTTTCATTTATTTCATTACCATTTTGTAATATTTTTCATATAGATCTAACCCACATTTTCTTAGATCTATACCTATTTCATTTTTAAGTTCTATGTCAATAATACCTTTTTAAAATTTAAAATTCCTACTGTTCACCCAGTATATAGGAAAACAAATCACTTTTGTATATTAACTTTGTACCCTGAAATCTTGCTATACACGTTACTTATTAGGATCAGAAGGGTTTATTTTTGTTGTTGTTATTTGGTATTTCTTTCTGTTAGACAATCAGTCATCTATGACCAAGCATTCATGGCATCCTTTGTGATTTTTTTTGTCATTGGAAGAAATGTTTGTACTGAGTAATATGAACTGAGGTAAACAACCTTTAGTTTGAGAATTAATAGGAATGTAGATAGGAGTTAGGCTATGTCTAATGTCTTCTGTACCTAAAGGTAACAAGGGTTTCCAGTTTTTCCAGTGTCCTTGTTTTTCTCTCAGCTGTTGGCTTTGAGATACCCCAAGAGACCTCGCTTAGAAAGAGACCATGCCTTGCATTTCTTTTAGTTCTAATTCACTGTTCACTGATATACTGCAACCCTGTTGGTGTGGTGGTAAGGTGTGTAGCATGAAGGGACAGTTCTTTAATTTTTCAATTTACTTCCAGATTTTTTTGTGGGCTTGTGTTTTGGGCTTGTGACTTTCACTAGTGTTACTCTAGGGCTATAACTTTCTCCCTCCTAACCCTACACACATCCCTGGCGGCAGTGGTCCCCATCATCTATTTTCTCGAAGTCCTGCCTCCTGGCAACTATGTAGACAGGAAGACTGAACTGGAGTGGGAAGAATGCCGTTCTCTCAGCCAAGATAAGGCTCTGGCAACATCATTTCCCCTGGAGAGGAGGCTTCCACTCTGGGGAAGTCTCTGGATATATTTCATAGTGATGGCTCTCCCCCTCCTACCAGAGTCACAAGCGGATCCCCAGATTTTCACTGTGAGAACACGTTCAAGATCCTAAAGATAAAGCTCACCAATAGGTGGGGTTGGAAACTCTGTAAGGCCCAGACTCACAGGGGTTGTTCTTACTCTTATGCTAGCTCACACTCAACCTCTGGAACGTCATCAAAATTACCAACTAAGTGTGCCTACCCACTTTTCCTACCCACTTATGGCACCACAGGTTTTCTGCTTTAGATAAGCAAACCTTAGCTGTATTTCTATATTCACCATCTCCAGATTTCTGGGTGGCGGTTTGTCCTGCAATCCCTGTTCTTTGATGGATCCCAGAAAAGTAATTGACTTTTAGTTTTCTCAGTGTTTTATTTTTGTGAGATTGGGAGCTCTGACTTTTAAACTCTTTGTATGTTAATGTTCACACTGAATGTCTTACATATTCTCTTTCCTAATTAAAAGAAAAAGTATGATTAACGTATAGCTGACATACAACGTTGTATCTGTTCCAGGTGTACAGCATAGTGATTTGACAATTCTATACATTATTCAGTGCTTAGCAGGATAAGCGTAGTCACTGTGTGTCACCACACAGTGGGATAACAAATATTATTGATTATATTCCCTATTCTGGACTTTTCATCTTCGTGGTTGACTTATTTTATAAGTAGAAGCTTGTTCCTCTTGATCCCTTTCACCTATTTCAGCCATCCCCTCACCCACCTCCCCTTTGGCAATCACCAGCTTGCTGCCTGTATTTAGTAGTCTCTTTCTGTTTCTAGTTTCTTCATTTGTTTTGTCTGTTTGCCATCTGCTCTTAAAAAAAAAAAAAAAGATATTACCTGAAAACTAGCATTGTCTCCTTTCCTCTTTTTTCCCTATTCTCATTTCTCCTTTCACCAATTGCTCTTTCCCACTTTAAAAGAAAATGCCACCTATCATTAGTCCTGACTTCACCATAACGCATCGCTCCAGATATGAAACAGAACAAAACAGAGAAAAAGAGGCACCGAAAACCAAGAGCCAAACAGGAACACTAATGTCAGGGCCGTGGCCTGTCATCCAGGCCTCATAATGCCTTCCTTTCACTTCAGTCTGTTGAAGAAGTACAATTACAATTACAATGAGCTACATTTTATGTTTAAACATAATTTTTGAAAATTTGTAAAGCATATCTTTGCTCAATTGTGATAACTTAGATCAAAGGGAATTTAACACCTAGGGTTTTACAGGTTTAAGAAATATTTTTAAAATTTTTTTTAAAGTTTATTTACTGGAGAGAGAGAGAGAGAGAGAAAGAGACAGAGCATGAGTGGGGGAGGGGCAGAGAGACAAGCAGACACAGAATATGAAGCAGGCTCCAGGCTCTGAGCTGACAGCTCAACACAGAGCTTGACGTGGGGCTTGAACTCATGAACTGTGACATCATGACCTAAGCTAAAGTCAGAGGCTTAACCGACTGAGCCACCCAGGTGCCCCCAATACAATTTTAAATAATACACATTTTTTTTTACAGTAGATAGTCAATCAAGTAAAGATTTTAATGCATAACATATAATACACTAAGATAAAATTATGTAGGAAATGTAAGATTAAAGTTATTTCACTGAGAAACAGAGACCAGGTAGATTTTTCAACTGTTAAATAAGAGATTATCAATTTGCTTAAGTTACTATAGACCTCAAGTTACTATGGTATTTATATTCTGTTAGATACTCCTAAAAAAGCAATGTACCATTTGATGCAAAATGGTCACCGTTTAGAAGTGCCCAGAAATTGTGTCCTATGTAACCATATAAACTTATGACAAATTTTTAAGTGTTTATTTACAGATATTAAAGAAGATATGGTATTTCAAAAATACTTTATGAGTTGTAATGTAAAAGAAAGACAAAAGATTATGGATGTCATTCGAGTTTGTTAGGGTCGAATTAGTGTTCAAGTTTGTCATATATTTTGGATGTTAACCCCTTATTGGATATATCATTTGCAAATATCTTCTCCCATTCAGTAGATTGCCTGCCTTGTCATTTTGTTGATGGCTTCCTCCACTGTGCAAAAGTTTTTGGTTTTTTTTTAATTATTATTATTATTATTATTATTATTATTATTATTTTGGTGTAGTCCCCATAGTTTAATTTTGCTTTTTCTTTCCTTGCCTGAGGATACATAATTAGAAAAAAAAAATGTTTCTATAGCCAATGGCAAAGAAATTACTGCTGATGTTTTATTCTAGGAGTTTTATGGTTCCAGGTCTCACATTAAGGTCTTTAATCCATTTTGAGTTTTTTGTACAGTAAAAGAAAATGGTCCAGTTTCATTCTTTTAAGTATAGCTGTCCAGTTTTCCCAGCACTATTTGTTGAACTGACTCTTTTCCTCATTGTATATTCTTACCATCTTTGTCATAGATTAATTGACCATGTCAGTGTGGGTTTATTTCTGAGCTGTATATTCTGTTCCATTGATCTTTGTGTCCATTTTTGTGCCAGTACCATGCTGTTTTGATTACTGTGGTTTTTTGTGTCTATTTGGAAAGCTGGGATTATAATACATCTAGCTGTGTTCTTCTTTCTCAAGATTGTTCTGGCTATTCAAAATATATAAAGAACTTAACATAATTCAACACCAAAAAATGCCAGTAATACAATGAAAAATGGGCAGAGAACCTGAACAGACATTTCTCCAAAGAAAACGTATAGGTAGCCAACAGATATATGAAAAGATGCTCAACATCACTAATTATCAGGGAAATGCAAATCAAAATCACAATGAAATATTGCCTTATACCTGTCAGGATGGATAGAATCAAAGAAACAAGAAAAACAGGTGTTGGTGAGGATGTGGAGACAAAGGAACCCTCATGTACTATTGGCAGAATGTAAACTGGTGTAGACACTGTGGAAACTAGCGTGGAGGTTTCTTGAAAAATTGAAAATAGTAAGACTGTATGATCCACTAATTGAACTACTGGGTATTTACTCAAAGAAAATGAAGACACTAGTTTGAAAATTATATAGGTGCCCCTATGCGTATGGCAGTATTCTTTGCAATAGCCAAGATATGGAAGCAAGTGTCCACTGATAGATGAATGGATAAAGATGTGATATAATGGATTATAATTAAGACATAAAAAATGAGATCTTGCCATTTGCAACAACATAGATGGGGTTAGAGGGTATAACTCTAAATGAAATAACTCAGTCAGAGAAAGACAAATACCATATGATTTCACATATACATAGAATCTAAAAATCAAAACAAACAAACAGAAAACAGACTCTTAAATACAGAGGGTGAATGTGGTTGCCAGAGAGGATGTCGGGGTCGGGAGATGGATGAAACAGATAAAACTGACTAAGAGTACACATATTGTGGTGAGCACCGAGTAATGTATAGAAATGTTGAATCATTAAATTGTACACCTAAAACTCATATAACATTGTGTGTTAATTGTACTTCAATTAAAAAAAAATGGCCAAAAAATGAAAAAAAAAAATCAGGGTCAAAATCTTCGATTGCTAATCTCATGGTTCTGGAGAAGACCAACTCTAAGAGATTCATATAAAATTCAGCAAGCAATCCTCTGTTGATGATCCCATTAATGGGACAGAAATGTTAAGAAACAAATAGTAAGTTGGATGCAATGCTGGGCTGGCGACATGTGGTTATGATATAATTGGTGGCATATATCCTCTAGATGCCAGGCCCTTGCTCCTTAGTCCTTGAGACTCCATGTTTAGTCTGTAGACCATATGAATTGTCGTTGCTTAGGAGCATCTGAAAATCTCGGGTCCCAATCCAGAATATTTGTATGCACAATAAAGTTTGAAATGGAGGCATTAAACATTAATTTCCTCTTTTCCTCCCTCCCTCTTTCTTTCTCCCTTTCTCTTCCTTCCTTCCTTCCTCCCTTCCTTCCTTCCTTCCTTCCTCCTTCCATCTCTTTCTTTCTTTCTTTCTTTCTTTCTTTCTTTCTTTCTTTCTCTTCCACTCAGATATAAAATTCGTGTAAGCAAATGTTCTGTCTGCTTTATTGACTGTTGCTCCTAGTCCAGGGAATAAGACATAGTAGGTATTCTACAATGAGTTGTTAGAATATATAAACTTTCATAAAAAGAAGTCCAAATGTAGGCAGTTATGCTTTGGCAAAGTCAGCAGCTCCACAGTGAATTCAGATATTTTTTCCCCCATCAGGTTGCTTTGTCCATTCTCAACACACTGCTTTTCTCAGGGATCTTATTTCCTTGGGATCATAAACTGACTTCAGGGTCACTTAACATCCTCCTACATTATTATTCAAAAACTTAAAATGTAACCTGTTGCCTGTTTTTTGTAGAGCTTACAAGTGAAGAATGGTTTTGATAGTTTAAATGGTTGAAAAATCTTTGTATTTCATAACATATGAAAATTATAGATATTCCAATTTGCATATGGGTTATGTGTTGAATTGTATTCCCCTGAAGATATGTTAAAATTCCAATCCCTACAGTGTGAATGTGACCTTATTTGGAAACCACATCTTTACAGATGCAATTAGTTAAGGTGAGATCGTACTGAATTAGGGTGGATCCCAAATTCGAGGGCTCATCTTCATAAGAAGAGAGAGATTTGGAGACACAGAGACACGCGGAAGGGAAGATACAGGGAGAGATGGAGTGATGTGGCCACAGCACAGGAACACCAGGGACTGTAAGGCAACCACCAGAAGCTGAGACACAGGTAAGGAAGGACACTTCCCTAGAGCTTTCTGAAGGAGCAAGAACTTTGCTGGCATTTTGAAGTCAGCCTTCCAGCATCCAGAACTGGGAGATAATTAATTTATTTTGTTTTAAGCCACCCAATTTTTGGTAATCGGCTGAGGCAGTCCCAGAAAATGAATGTGGTCTCCATATATACAGTCTGATTGGAATCCAGCCATGCTTACTCACTTATGTATGGTACGTGGCTACGTTCACATAGCAAAGGAAAATTCGACTAATCATAACAGAGAAAGTCTGACCTGTAAGGGCTAAAATACGTACTCTCTTACCCTTCCCAGAAAAAGTGTGCAGACCCCGGTTTAGAATTTAGCATCATGATTCATTCCTCAGGTCTGGGGCCACCTTTCTTGAAATACATGAGACGCTCAAAGGGGAAGAATAAATTCCATACTGTGCTGGGTATGAAAGCAGCTTGAGGGCTAATGTGTATGCAAAGAGCAGAGTATCCCCTCACAAATAACAAGCACGTTACGCATTTCTACTGCGACGAAACTACCTCTCGATCAGTAAATTGCATGTATTTTCTCAGAATTCTCTCTACTTTTACAGCCATAAATTCTTTTTAATAGCCCCACGCACAACTTGTCAGTTGAGCATCGAACTCTTGATCTCGGCTCAGATCACGATCTCTGGTTCATGAGTTCTAGTCCCGCGTTGGGCTCTGTGCTGACAATGAGGAGCCTGCTTAGGATTCTCTCTTTCTTTCTCTCTCTCTCTGTTACTCATTCACTTGTGTGTTTTTTCCCCCTCTTTCTCTCAAATAAGTAAACTTAAGAAAAGAAAGAACATCTTGCCTATTAAAAAAATAGCATCACACACACACACACACACGCACACACGCACACACACACACACACACACACACACACACACACACAAGCTTCCCTTTGGCCCACGTTGGATGTGAGCAAGCAGGAAATTTGAATAATGTTGATTAAAAGTGATTGCAGAAGCACGAACAACATAAGCCTGTTTCTAGTTATACAGAAGGTCCAAGATCCTGCTTCTTGACTCATGTCATTTCTAATCATTTCACAGAGACCCGGCAGCCACAGTACAGATTCTGAAATATAATATCAATTACCTGAAGAATGAAATACCAAGAATGAGATATTTGCCTCGGGCGCTTACTCTAGAACTGACCAACAATTGGGAATATAATAGAGATGGGCAGACTGCCAAGCCTGGGAATCTCCTCAAGCCTTCCCCAAATAGTTGGGTGCTCATAGTGATTATCCTCTCCCAATTGTAGGTGATGTGATACAGAGCAGAGTTTTCAGCGGCTGTTTCTGCTATTAGTTTCTTTCAATTAAAACAACCAGTAAACGCAGTAAAATTGTATTTATAAATGTATCCATTGGTTTTAAATGAAGTTATGTTCTTGAAAGGCAGTAATCATGGAAAGAAAAAAAAAAAGTCTCCAAAATCGGACCATTGTTGTTCAATTGGAATTGAACTGAATCGCAAGTCAATTCTCCATGAATTTGTGGCATTTTTACACGTCCAGATATTAAGAGACCAGGTGCTTCTCCTCGGGAACATTTGTGGAGATATACAAGCTCTGGAGAGATAAGAATAGGGGATTCTTCATATAAAAATGTATGTACGGTCCTGGATACGTGAAGATAAAGGCAGTGACTTCTACAGAGATGTTGAGACATCCCTCCCTGGGGATAGTCCATGGTCCTAAAAATAATCTCTCTTGCTGTGTAAAAGAGGGAGTGTACAGGTTTGTCGGTAGCCCCTGTAGAATCAGTCTACAAAACTTGGAATTCGTCTCGTAACTCACCGTCACTGTGTGCAGAGTCCTCACGGTGACTGACTGTGGAAACCGAGGCTCATGGAGCCAATATTGTCTTGCTACTCTGGCTACTCTTTTTGCTGTAAGTAATAAACTATCTTTGTCTCTGGCTTACAAGTCTCCTATTTTTATTTTAAAAAATTTTAATGATTATTTTTGAGAGAGTGAGCATGAGCCAGGAGAGGCAGAAAGAGAGGGGAACAGGAGATCCTAAGCAGGCTCCACACTGACAGCGGTGAGCCCCGTGCAGTACTTGAACTCACAAGTGTGAGATCATGACCTGAGCGGAAGTCAGAAGCTTCCTTACTGAGCCACCAGACATCCCAGAAATCTGTGTGTAAGTACACAGCTTGCTGTAGGCTGAATTAGCTTGAAAGTAGTGTGAAAGTTTAAGTTTTTCAAAGTATCTCACTTTATTTTTAAAACTTAATGTTCTGATTAGAAGCATAATATATTGGGGCACCTGGGTGGCTCAGTCGGTTGGCTGAGTCGGCTCAGGTCATGATCTCACGGTTCCTGAGTTTGAGCCCCGCGTCGGGCTCTATGCGGACAGCTCGGAGCCTGGAGCCTGCTTCGGATTCTGTGTCTCCCTCTGTCTCTCTGCTCCTCCCCTGCTCACACTCTGTGTCTCTCTCAAAAATAAATTAAAAAAAAAGATTAAAAGCATAATATATTTTTCCGTGTTCACTGAAGAAAATTTGGAAAATTAAAAATATACAAATGTACAATATAAAATGACTCCATGTCATTTTTTTCTTTTTCTTCCATATTTTCTTTGTTATATAATTGTTTATTTTCCATGGTTTATAAAATGTAAACTTTGTTTTATACATTCCACACAGTTTAACACAGAGTCCCTTATTTAAATAGTTTTGTTGGCCACCAAACATACTCTTGCTGACTTTTTAATCATTATTTTTATATACTACTGTTGTTTGCTCATTTATTTCTCATGTGTCTGGAAACAATTTTTGGAAGAATTTTCATTAATTTGAAAATATTGTCTTTACAGGTAAATGTCATATATGCACTTTATTGTATCCTAGACCCTGAAGATATTATAGGCACAGTTTCAATGTCTCTTAGGGAAAATGTTGGGCAGAAGTCTATGTTCAGCATAGTTGCAACTTTATGTGGGAGGGAGATGGTCTTTATCCGACTTATTTTTTTATGATATTCTCACCTTTGTTTCTTTAGCATGTCATTCCATGATGCTGAGTGACGTTCGGAGAGGTCCTATCACCAGCCACAGCTGCTGTCCTCATTGTATCCAAAATAAATGGTTGGATTTATTTCTTAGATTACATCACCTAATTTTTTTTTTTTTTTTTTTTTTTTGAGAGAGACAGACATGAGAGGGCACATGCAAGTCAGGGAGGGACAGAGGGACAGGGACAGAGAGAATCTTAAGCCATCTCCATGCCCAGGAGGGACCCTGACATGGGTTCAATCTAACGAGAATGAGATCATGACCTGAGCCAAATCAAGAGTTGGTCACTTAACCAACTAAGCCACCCAGAAGCCCCAACTATTTAAATATTTTTAAATTTATTTCTTTATTTTTAAATTTCTTTTTATTTTTTGTTTTTATTTAAATTCCAGTTAGTTAACATATGGTGTATTATTAGTTTCAGGTGTACAATTTAGTGATTCAATACATCCATACAAGTACTCATCACAAGTGCCCTCCTCAATCCCCATCACCTACTTCACCCATTCCCCCCCGCCCCCCCGCACCTCCCCTCTGGAAACCTTCAATTTGTTCTCTAGAGTTAAGAGTCTGTTTCTTGGTTTGACTCTTTTGAAGAAACTGATGTGCCAATTCTCTTTGAATTCAGTGGTCCACAGTGTTCATTCTTTGTGTCTTCCCACATCCATACTTCATATAACCTATATCTGATAAAATTTATAATTTAGGATTACAGATGATATAATTTAAATTTCTATTTCTTACTCATTTTGTTTGGAGGTAATTTTCAGGGAAGAAGAACATGAAGTCTCTTTCTGTTACTTTAGAACCATTTATTATTTTATAACTGGCTGTCCCGAAGTGCTCTTCTTCCTAGTCTAATGGTTTTCCATTGATTGCCTTTAGTTTTGCCAGCAGAGCATCTCCCAGAATAATGAAACGTTTGGTATCCCTTTTACAAAGTTATACTACGTAGTGGCTCTAAAATGCATACACAAATGATGAATATTTTATCTTCAATTCATGATGTAGTTTCCAGGAATTCTTAGCGACTAAAATCATGGTCTGCCTATAAGTACACTTATACATCAAAGTTTCTGTGTTATTAATATCCAATGGAACTTTCAATTTGTATTTATGTTTATTCTTGTCTAGAAAGTATCTTTCCCACAGAGAGTCTACTTTATATTTATATATGTTCAATCATTGTAATTAGAGATGCACCATTAATAATTCATGCTTTGTGCAGAATTAGTATAATAGGATTCTGACATTTACTGTCTAAACCTATTGTGCTTGGAAATGTCTTGCATTATATCGTGCACCATGACCCAATGATTTCACCATAAGGAGAAAAAAAAAAAAAAGATAAAAGCTTTTAGTTTTTAAACTCTGGCTACACAAATGGATAGTTAGAGAGCTTTGAAAATATGACACAGCAATGTTTTATCCTAGGGATTCTGAGATCCTTCACAAATTAAAAATGCTGTATCTGAATTATGGTGCTTTCATTCGATTGCAGAAGGATATACTAACCCACTTAACATGATATAGTATAGTTATGTATTGTATAAAAGTCACTCCATTACCAAAGCTGTTAAAACATGCATTGGCAGTGGTCATTTAGTTGTTTGAATAAAGTGAATTTGGTTCAATCAATCATTTTTTTTCTTAATGAGGTCTGAGTTTTTATCTATTTGCTTTTTATTTAAATATCTCTCAGTGTCTTTATATTATCTATTAAGTATAGTATTCCCAGTTAATGTACATGATAAATACACCTTATTTTCCAATAAATTATTTTATCATAAGGAGGTTTATTATGAATTAGCCAATCTAAAATTTTCTTTTTATTTCTTAGAATAATTCCACCGATGATGCTTTGAATCTACAGCTTTCAAGCAAGAAAAATCTAGTGTCTCTCCTCTTAAAGTGTCCTTCTTGAAAAGTGTTTGTATTATTTGCCTGCATTTTCTGATGATACATAATTTTATATTTTATAAATTGAAATATTTGGGTAGTCAAACATCTACCAGAATTCCTACTCCCTTGACATACTGTATTTTTCTTTGCCACAGATGCAACTAAAGTCTGAAAAAAAGCATCACAGTCCGATGTCTTGATATCCTCAAGTGACTATTTGGTGGGATAGTCCTTGGAAAAAAATTAATTCAAAAATTATTTTACTGATTAGAAGACCCTTTTGGTTTTGGGGCAATAAGAAATGTAAAATTATCAGAAAATAATTGTGAGAAAAATGTATTGCATATGTATACATATATAGAGGCTTAATTTTTTAAGCTGAAATTTCATTATAAAAATTCACAAAAATGGAAAGAATTTATACTGAATACCCATAAACCTACAGGTTTACTTTAAGAGCATATAAAGTTGGATTGATATGAATAATGGGATAGATATGTATTATGATAAAACAAGTATAATAAATACTAATTATAGAATCTAATTGTGGTTGTGTCCCATAGGATACATAGTCAACAATATTGTGATAATGTGTGATGATAGATAGTGACTACACTTACTGTGGTGACCGCTGAGTAATGTATAGAAGTGTCAAATCAATATGTTGTATATACCTGAAGCTAATATAAAATTGTATGTCAATTGTACTTCAAAAAGGAATAAAAAATAAACTACAGGTGACAGTAAACTTCTGCCAAAATAGGTCTCCACACATACATTATTACCTAGTGTTGTATATTTGTTTAAGATTCCCTCAATTTCATACAATGAAATATTTAAATCTTAAATGTATACTTTGAAGAGTTCTGAAAAAATGCAAATGCTTACACAACACCAATATCTCGGAAGATACAGAGACCTGGCCTCAAATTTCCCTCCCACCCCTTTTTGGTAAATTCCTGCCTTTAACTCCCGAAGACAAGGTGTTTAGATGATTTCAACCATATTAATTTTGTCCATTCTAGAGATACATTTAAATGGAATCATATAAAATATAAAATGTCCTATAAGCTGTTACTTAGCACCACAGTTTTGATATTTGTCTATGTTTTCCTCGTACCTTGTACTTGATTGGTAGTGTTCCACTGTCCGTATATACCAAAGTCCTTTAGAGTTACTATTCGGTAGGCATTTGGATTCTTTCCAGTTTGGGTTATTACATATAACGTTGTTACAAGTACTGGTGCTCCAGTCTTTTTGGTCATCCTGCAAAGTTACATTTATGTTAAAGCTTTATAAATATCTAGGAGTGTTTTATAAGAGCCCATCAGGAATTGACCAAGGTGATTGTATAATTTCTCATCCTTGTAAAGTGCGTAAGAATTCTAGTTTGCCCCCATATCGACATGTGGCTATCTAAATTTAAATGGATTGAAGTTAAATAACGTTAAGTTTAGTTCTGCAATCATACTGGACATGTTGCAAGAGCTGAGCTATCATGTGTGGCTACTGACCATATTTTCATCAGTATAGAAAGTACCCTTGAGCCCCACTGTTCCACATACTTGTCAACATTTGCTATTGCAACTTTTTAATACAAGTTGTTCTAGCGTGTGTGGAATAGCATTTCATTGTAGCTGTCATTTGCAGGTCACTAAAGAGACATGATATTGTGCACATTTGCAGGTGCTTTTTGGCAATTATGTAATTAACTTCTTCAGTGAGGTTTTTGTTCACTTCGTTTGCATGCTACTACCTCACTGTGTATCTTTTTATTATCAAGTTGCAAGTTCTTTTGACATCCCAGATACAATTCCTTTGGTAGATACATTTCCTCTTATAGGTGGTATCTTTATGAGTTTTATTAATATTATATCTTAGTAAACATCATTTAGAAATTTTGATTAAATGTAATTAATCACTTTAAAATTGTATGGTTATTGCTTTCCAAAATGTATTTAAATTTAAGAGAGTGTTGCTTACTCTCATGTCACCAAGGCATTTATTTATTTATTTTTTATTATTTTTCTTTTAACGTTTATTTATTTTTGAGACAGAGAGAGATAGAGCATGAACAGGGGAGGGGCAGAGAGAGAGGGAGACACAGAATCCGAAATAGGCTCCAGGCTCCGAGCTGTCAGCACAGAGCCCGACACGGGGCTCGAACTCACAGACCGTGAGATCATGACCTGAGCTGAAGTTGGATGCTTAACCAACCGAGCCACCCAGGCACCCCACCAAGGCATTTATTATTATTTTTTTCTAGAAGCCTTATGGTTTTAACTTAAAAAAATTTTTTTTAATGTTTATTTTTTGAGAGAGAGAGACAGAGACAGAGACAGAGACTGAGACAGAGCACGAGCTGGAAAGGGGCAGAGAAAGAGAGGGAGACACAGAAACCGAAGCAGGTTCTAGGCTCTGAGCTGTCAGCACAGAGCCCGACTTGAAGCGAACTCACAAACCACAAGATCATGACTTGAGCCAAAGTTTGACGCTTAACAGAATGAGCCACCCAGGTGTCCCTAGTTTCAATTTTTATAATTTAGGTTAATGTATCTCAAATTGGTTTGTGTGTGTGTGTGTGAGTGTGTATGGTAGGAGACATATAGCATGTTTTATTTTTGTCCATATATATATTCAGTTTTTCCAGCACCATTAGCTGAAAATACTTTGCTCATAGAGTTGTTTTTGATCCATTAAAATATCAAACAAACAAACAACTGCGGTAGTGTGAGCCTATATTTGGGGTCTCTAGTCTCTCATTCTTCTAATTATTTATGTCACTACACACACAGTTTTCAAAGCCATCGTGCTATAAAACCTCTCAAAATTGGAATAGAAGTTCTTCACGGTTGTTGAATTTTTTGAAAAGTTTATAAGCATCTATTTTGATGATCACATTTTCTTTTCATTTATTAATACAGTGAATTTTAGGGGCACCTGGGTGGTTCAGTTGGGTAAGTGTCCAACTCTTGATTTTTGGCTCAGGTCATCATCTCATGGTTCATGAATTCAAGCCCAGCATCAGGCTCCACCCTGACAGCATGAAGCCTGCTTGGGATTCTCTCCCTCTCCCTCCCCCCTCCCTCTCTGTCCCTCCACCTGCCTCTTTTTAAGTTTAAGAGAAAACAATGAATTTTATTAATTGATTTTCAAATGATACATCAATCTCACATTATTGGTGTAAACATCACTTGGTTATAATATATTATCATGTCTATATTGATGCATTTTATTTGGTTATACTTGATTAAGAAATCTATTTTCAACAAGGATATTAGTCTTTAATATTCTAATGTTCATTTTTTTTTAATTTTATAATTTTGTCAGCTTTTGGTGGTATGGTTATGGTGGCCTCATAAAACAAGTTAGGAAGTATTTTCTATCTCTGTTTTTTGAAGAGTTTGCATCAGATTGGTGCTATTTCTTTTTAATTGAAAGAATTTACAAGTAAAACTATCTGCCCCTGAAATTTACATTATTGGAAGGTTTTAAAAAATAATAAATTCATTTTCCTCTATACATAGAAGGGTGTTAAATATTGAGTTCTCTGGAAAGCTGACTCTTAGACTTACTGGGAAGGGTGTTCATTTATGAGGACCCTTGGTAGCAATCCCTGTGGAAGGGAACAGAAAAAAAAAAAAAAAAAAAGTTTGTGTAGAGAAGAAGCCAGGACCTGACCTCAACCTTAGCTTAAACACAGAAAGTTCTGGAATTACAATAGGTAATTACAGTTTTTCCACATTAGGCCAAAGTGGCAGGGGCTCTACACACTGCCTTCCATCCCCAGTAATTAAACACTGGGTGAAGGTCTCTGAACAAGGGCTCAGCCTTGAGAAGGATGACCCTGAAGCTGAAACAAATATTAGAAGGCTGACAGATTAAGGTTGTCTGATGATAGCACTCTTAGCAGCTACAGCTGCAAAAAAGTCAATTCTTGAAGAAAAAGAAAAAAAAAACAATGTGTGCAAAGCATCTGTATATCACAAAGGCTATTTAGATTTTCTATTTCATCCTGTTTCAGTTTAGGTTCTATTTTCAAGGAACTCGTCCATCTTATATTTAAGCTATTCAAGTTTAGTCTCTAAACAAATATTCAATGACTATAGGACATTAATTTGATTTCACACCTAACCAAACCCATATCTGGTATTGATAGTTTGTGCTGTTTCACCTTCTTCTTATTTAACACAGTGCTAAATCTAAGAAAACATGAACATAGATGGAAAATTTTAAATGCATATGACCAGTATGAAATTTGCTAGGATATGAATATACAGTTCCCAGTAGAAAAGATATAATTGGTCAATAAATGTTTCATATGCTCCTATACCCCCAAACAATAAAAGCAACATGAATTAAAATAATTTAATAATATCATATTTTATTTATTATATTGACACAAATTTAGTTATATCAAGTGTTGGTGAGGTCATGGAGGAAAACGAACACTTACACAGTCTTGGCGGTATTGGAAATGTGGTAAGCTTTCTTTTTGTTTTTAATTTTTTAATGTTTATTTATTTTTGAGAGAGAGAGGGTGATGGAGTGTGAACAGGGGAGGGGCAGAGAGGGAGACACAGAATCCAAACAGGCTCGATGCTCTGAACTGTCGGCACAGAGACCGACACGAGGCTTGAACCCATGAACTGTGAGATCATGACCTGAGCCGAAGTTGGACACTTTACCGACTAAGCTACCCAGGCGTGCCAATGTGTTAAGCTTTTTTTGGTGGGGAATTTGGTGGGGAATTTGACTACATCTAAAAAAGTTCAAAGTCTGTGATCTATGATGCCTGTTTTTGGAAGAGGAGAAAAATGAGGGGTGTCGTAGGTTTAGTTAATTGTCTCCAACAGTCACTGTGTTTTTTTTTCCCTTTCATATATTATGGCAAATGCAGACCCCTGAGATTTCCTATATATTTAGCATGTTCTCAACTAAATTAGTAAACTATACAATCAGTGCTTTAATTTGATCTTAACTCTAATTTCACTTTGTGATTTCCTTATAGACAAACTAAAATACAGAATGTCTCCATTAAATATTGATTAGAAAACAAGACTTCTGATGCTTTATAACTCTTTTAAAAAAAATGACTAATGCCATTTTTAACTATCAGTAGTAAATTATCTCTCACTATTTATTCTGTTGAGTAAAAACTTCCAAATATTGGTATCCATTCGTAATTATTGATACACAATCTCTTCCCTCACTAACATCTCCCCTTCCCAAGATTATTGCCAAGTTTCCATTATCTAGGATCATTGATCACATAACACATGCGTGTGTTTTATTTCAAAATCAAATTTTGGCTGCCAGAGGTATTATCTAGTAACTAACATAATTTAACAGCAGAAGAGCCGTTAGTTATTTTTTTGAAATATCAAGAGTGAATTAGTTTCTAAGCTTAAAATATTTGTTCACCTGTTCCTTTTGTGTTCAAATATCCAAGCCGGTTGAAGCAATTCATCCATGTCCAACAAGTACAAATTTCTAAGTTAGAATAAAGTATATAATTAATATATGTTGGGTTTCAATTGGTACTATCTAAAATTGTTAATAAAATTATTGTCAATAGTTCATCCAATTTATTTTAGAATGTTCTTCATGGGCTACAAGAGGTTTCAGGTGAATCATTAAATGTCTTATAATTCTGTACCTTATATTTTGACATTCTACAAAGTGACTTTTTTTGTTTTCCCTTCGTCCATAATTGTTCACGATCTAGATGTAGGGAATTGATTCAATTTACCTTTTCTGTTTTCTTTAATGTTTATTCATTTTTGAGAGAGAGTGTGTGTGTGTGAGTGGGAGAGGGGCAGAAAGAGAGGGAGACACAGAATCTGAAGCAGGCTCCAGTCTCTGAGCTGTCAGCACAGAGCCCGACACGAGGCTCAAACCCATGAACCATGAAATCATGACCTGAGCCAAAGCGGGAGCCGAACCAACTGAGCTGCTCAGGCACCCCTATCTTTTCTGTTTTTATCTAAAAGGTAGATTTTAGGATCTAATTCACCAAAATGTCAGCTTCCTGTGTTTGGATAATTTGACTTAAACATTAGTCTTATCAATATTAGCCTTTAACATGAAATAAACTATTCTATAGATGTCCTGTTTTTAGGACAACATAACACCTTAAGAGAGACTCTGGAAAGCACTGTAAATGGGCAATCTAGTAAAAAATGGAAGATTCCAGAAATATTAGCTGCTGAGTATCTAAAAGTTCAAGATCTTTTCTTGAATAATTTGGGAAGAAAAAAAAATCACTGAAAAGTCTCTCCAATGTCTGGGGACTGGAGTGGGAATTGGACACTGACAGCACCAGAAAGTTTGTAATATCTATAGGAATAGAGGCCGGGACAAGTAGCCTATATTTTTCTCCATGTGGATTTTTAAGGTGAAATTCAATAATGCTTCTTTATTTTGTTCATAAAAATGCATCTGCATTTAACAACCATTCATAAGGGGCAGTGTGGCATAGTGGTTCACATTTTGATGTGAAATAGACCTTGATACAAGTCCATTGTGCCACTCATCTGGTTATTAAATATAATTCTCCTAAGCAATTTTGTCTAAGCCTTAGTTTTCTCACCTGTAATATAATAAACATAATAAACAACATAATCAACATAATAAACAACACTCGTGGGTTGATTAAAGGACGATGTTCTTGGAACATAGTAACTCTTTAGAAACTTAAGTCAAAAGACTAGAGAGAGTGCACTAATTCTACAGATGGACATTTGTTCGGTAAAACAGACTGTGCTGCGCAGGTGGGTTATAATCAGACTCAAGAGAATAAACAGTGACAGTCACCATCTGGGACAAAAATGTAGCCTCTAGAATTACAACACTAAATTTTGATGAAGCATTTTACAATGTAAACTATTTAATTAAGATTTCCTTCTGGACTTCCTCCACATTATCCCGTAGCTGAAATGATTCCTACTTCCTTTGCTGTGTGTCTGCTATTACAGAGATGAAAATAGAAAGTCTACATATAGATTAGGAAAAAAAAGAAAAAGATTTCAAAATCAGACCGAACTCTGCTTAACCTTTTTTATTTATGCCCGTTGATTGCATCGTGATTTATAATAGCAGAAGAAAAAATAGAGGATGTGCTTTGGTAAGGTCAAAACGAACTAAATTTATATCAGACAGCTCTACATTATTATAGCACCACATAGCTTATTCAGGTAAGTAAATGAGAGCCTTTGTCCACACTTCAAGAGTGACAAAACAAACAAACAAACAAACAAATGACTTTTCATTCGCCAGATAATTTTATAGTCCAATTAAGTTAATTGTTACTGACTAGGATGGTGTAATCAACAACCCCATCTGAGATTCTCTTTCTGCCAATTAAACTTTCTCAGTATTCCATCAATTAAAACACAGTCTTAGCTAATCCATGTGTGGGAGAAGTGAAACTGTACCTTCATTTTCATATTCTGTACTTAGCTTATTTTTTTCAGAAATTCTTATCAGGGAATGATTAATAAATCTACTAGTCATTTCCTAAAATTTCACAAAGCATTGTAAAAATTTACCAAAAAAAAATATTCAGAGATCACCTGGTAAAGAAAATGGAATGCAAAATCATGCCAAAAATTTTTAGCCAACCGGGAATAAAGCACATGACCAGCATTTTTGGCAAGTAACGAGGGAGTAAGATACTACCGTGGTTGTTTTCTCATTTAGTCTAACACAATAATGAAGTTTCCTGTGTTGACTCAAATAAAGCTGCAGACTCCAATCTTGGTGTTGCCCTTTTATCAATTCCTTTAAGTTTCAGCTTTGCAACAATACTCCTCTGAACCTGGCTTCCCAGAACCTGCCCAGAGAGAGGGTCTTGGAAATAACGCCACTGCAACACCAGTCACCATTATTGTCAGGTTAGAATTACTATGGTATCTGTTTGGCTCTAAAGCTCTTTCATCCGTGACTAATTAAAACAATCTTGGCAAATGTTTTCTCTGGTCCATCTTGTACTGGTCCAAGAATTTCACCTCCAGGGGCAATATGAATGCCCCTGACTGTCCCTTTTAATCATGGCCTCAGTTCCAAAAACTAACAAATGGAACCATGGTCCTATTCCATTACTTTAAGCTGTGGTATCCGTGTGGCTGTAGTCTACTAACGTGGATTGATTTCCAAATGTTGAGCCAACCATAGATCCCTGAGGTAAGCTATAGGTTTATTTTTTACTACAGTTTTTCACACAGTACTTTTTTACATAGTAATTCTCCAGAGCCTTCAAAGTGTTCCATTTTAATTATTTTTTCTAGAATTTTTGCTTGCTTCCAGGTAAGTGGGTTAGTCTAATCTAGCTACTCTGTGACTAGATCGAAACCAGCAGAAAAGCTATTGAAGAAAGACATTCAGTAATGACGTGATGCGTTATCATAGTGCAATTTAAAAGTAATAGAGATATGAGGGGTGTCTGGGTGGCTCAGTTGGTTAAGAGACTGACTTTTGATTTTGGCCCCGGTTATGATTTCATGGATCACAGGTCCGAGCCCCGCATCAGCTCTGTGCTCACAGCATGGAGGATCCTCTGTCTCCTTCTCTCCACCCACCTCCTCAAAAAATAAAATAAAATAAAATAAATTTTAAAAAAATTTAAAAAAAATTTTAAGTAGTAGAGATATGAGAAAAAAGTCCTTAATCTTTCAAATTTATGCTTGAATACAATTTTAAATGACATTTAAAAGTTAACAATGGCAAATCTTTAAATCTTAAGTGTGAATAAACCACTTAGCAAAAAAATAATAATACTTCCAAAGTATACAGAGTAACACAAATATTTATGTCTTTGATTTTATGCAATCATTCAAATTATAAGTATAGTATGTGCAAATTAATATATATTATCATAATAACCTCAACAAAGTGGAAATCTTAACTTGCTATTTTCAATTCGTGTGTTCCATTTGAGTTGTAAGATATTTATTGTATTACACTTATAAAAAATTTGTATCTATTTTGTTTGGTACTAATAATGTTCTCTCTGATCAGAATTTTCATATACAAAAAGCGAAAGAAAGTACTAATTTTAGTTATAGTCTACAAAGAAAGAGAAAAAATCCTTTATCTGTAGGGCCCTAAAATTTTACACACACAAACACACAGTTTTTGTTGTTTCCGGAGTACATTCTTATATGCTTCTATAAGTTTAGATGTTATTTTATTGTTTTCAGATTTTTAGATTTAAGAGTTAAGGTAATGCACATGTTGAATAGTTCATTATAAAGTAGGCTTAAGAATAGGATACAATATAAAAATAACTCAAATGAATTTTGTTATTGAAATAGCAAAATTCTCTCAAACATAAATTTATTCTTATTATCTGCAAACATACAATCTTCCTTATTAAAAATATACCACATATTAGAAATCATTTCAAATGACAATAGCATAGTACTATCATTTCTTGTAATATCCATTTTAAATTCATTATAAATATATGTAGAGAAAAGGATAATTTTTTCAACAAATCATTTTGGGAAAACTGGGTATCCATATACAAAAAATGAAGTGGGACCCTTACGCCATATGTAAGAATATATTTAACTAAAAAATAAGTTAAAACAGATCCAACTCCAATGTAAGACCTAACACTATAAAAACCTGGCTGGAAAGCTTCATGACATTGAAATTGGCAATGATTTCTTAGATATGACACGAAAAGCACAAACTTTACAAGAAAAATAGATAAATTGGACCAATTAAAATGTAAAACTTTTGTGCCTCAGTAGATACCATCACTTAGTGAAAAGGCAACCCACAAAGTGGGAGAAAATATTTGCAAATCATATATTTGTTAAGGGGTTACTATACCAAACATAGAAGGAACTCCTACAAAGCAACAATATGAAAGCAAACAACATAATTAAAAAGTAGGCAAACAACTGCATAAATACTTCTCCAACCATACACAAATGAATGAGTGCATGAAAAGATACTCATCATCACTAATCGCTAGGGAAATGAAAAAAAAATTCCCAATGAGACACCACTTCACATCCATTAGGGTTGCCATTATAAGACAAGCAAGCAAAGAAAGAAAGAAAAAAACAAAATAACAAGTTTGGGTAAGGAGATGGAGACATTGGGACCCTTGTGCCTTGCTGGTGGAAATGTAAAATGGCACAATCACTATGAAAAAGATTGGTGGTTTTTGAAAAAAAATTAAAAATAGAATTACCAGATGATCCAGCAATTCCACTTTTTGGTATATACCCAAAAGTATTAAAAGAAGAAACTCCAACAGGTGTTCGTATATCCATGTTTATAGCAGCATTATTCACAATAGCCAAAAGGTGGAAATAATCCAAGTCCATTGATAGGTAAAGGGATGAACAAAATGTGGTGCGCACAATGTAATATGATTCAGCCTTAAAAAGAAAGGAAATTCTGGCGTGCGCTAAAAAGTGCATGGACATTGTGAACATTATGCTGAGTGAGATCAGCCAGTCACAGAAGGATAAATCCCGTATGATTCCGTTTATCTGAAGTACGCAAGGTAGTCAAATTCATAGAGATAGAATGGTGGGTGCCAGGGGCCAAGAGGAGGGAGGAATAGGGATTATCGTTTCATAGGTATGGAGTTTCAATTTGGGAATATAAAAAATTCTAAAGACGCATGTGGTTATATTTGCGCAATGATACGAATATATTTAATACTGACGAACTGTACATTTGGAAACAGTTACAGTGGCATTTCTATGTTATATATGCTTTACCACAATGAAAAAAAAATACATGTAAAAATACTGAATGAGCAAATCTCTGGTATCATTCAGTCCCACCTCATTATTGAACTTTTCCCACACAAAAGTGTTTTAAAAGGAAAAAAATCAGTCTAAATCTATATCTCAGTATAAAAATCAAGGATGGTAAGTTTGAGAGGATAAATACCCAGACATTCTGAGTAATATTAATTTTCTACAAGCTTTCATCAGCCATAAACCTTGCATTCTTTTTTTGTCCTTATTGAAAAAAAAAAGAAAAACAACAACAGCAGCAGCAGCAAAGTTCAGATTCTCCTGAAGTTTTATATCAGAAAATCTATCTTAAAGCTCCAGCACTCCTAGTTCTTTTTCTGCTTTTCTAGGAATCCCCAGGTGATTAATGTATTCCTATAAATTCACCCTTATCCAGTCTTCCAGTTTTATTCTTTATTAAATCGAGTTGACCTAGACCTTTTCGATAGCTATCTTCCCTTAGGTTGCTGCCATTTTCCTCAATAATAAACTACCACCTGGGGCAAGCCTTATTTCTTAATACATTACCCTAACAGAGAAACCAAACTGTGTGTTTGCATAAGGAAAGTACATAAGATTTTACATGTGAATCTATCACTGTAGTAACACTTCACCAAATAGTCAATAATGACAGAAGGGAAGGGAAGAACCGCAAAGACATTTTACTGCTGTGGCTACATGAGGCCACTTGCGGAGTCTACAATCGGTCTTATCCTTGACACTGTAGGCAAGGGCCAGACTACCTCATTTTGCTCTCTCACACAAGCCTGTACAGTCAAGCATTCTAATTATGGCCACGCCATGGAGACTACCATCTCCAACTGCCGAAGGCCTCCCCGGGAAAATAAACAGGCGGGGCAACCAACTGCATATATCGCCATGCTTAGAAAACTAGCAGACCAGCTCCCAGGGAATGTACCATTTGTCAAGGGAAAGGAAGCAAAGCCCTAAGGACTTTGCTCTTATGTGCAGGACACTGAGTTTACCTGAGACAGAAAGTTTAAAACCAGGCTATTATCAATTGACAATTTTAAGTTCCTTTCAAAGAGATCTCAAGAGTACAATGGAGACAGTTATAGGAATAAAAACTCCTTGGGGATTTATACACAAAATTTAGTGATTATATTCTAATACTATCAAATAAGCGGGGCACCTAGATGGCTCAGTTGGTTAAGCGTCCCACTTTGGCTCAGGTCATGATCTTCTCGCAGTTTGTGGGTTCGAGCCCTGCATCAGGCTCTGTGCTGGAGCCTGGGGCCTGCCTCAGATTCTGTGGCTCCCTCTCTCTCTGCCCTCCCCCTGCTCGCGCTCTCTCTCTCAATTATCAGTAAACGTTAAAAAAAAAAAAAAAAAAGAACTAATACGATCAGATCATTAATGATAACTAGTGTAAAAATATATAAGGTTTCACTTTTAGAGAAAAACAAAACAGAAGAAAAATGGTTTTGAGATATAAAGAATAGCAGAAGAGACCTAATTAAAATAGAGTGGCCAAATGGGGACCCTCTGAGAATGAGCCAGGCCACCCTGAAGGGCGAGGCAGCTGATTCCTGTCCACAGCCTCATACAAAGAAGCTCATATTTGTATCTGACACTTCTCACCATGTCTAATTAATGTGTTGTGAATAATAAACACAGCACAAAGATAAAAGAAACACCCGCAGACACAAACACACATACTCAAAGAGAGGAAAATGAGAAAATGAAACAAATTGGCAAACTCTGCTCAAATAAGAACAAGAAACATTTTATCCAGTATAAAAATATATCTGGTGATCTAAATCCAATTAGAAATGGAGCATTTTGCCTCAAAAAAAAAAATCACAAAATATATGGAAATCTAGTTCAAATAAACATCACTCATTTTGCATTTGCAAAATGATCCCGTATGATGTGAAACATTGTTCAAGGTATCTTGCTGCATGTGAATCTACCCCAAGAATGTTTAGGCAATTGTACTACATTAGTACGATGGAAAGAAATATATACACTATTAGCATTTCTCCAAGAATTAAGTTAGAGTTTCTTTGAAAGTAACTATAAGCTTTCATCCTTTATAAAAAAAAAAAATGTGCTTGAAATGTTTAAATGTAAATATTTCTAGTTTGTACTCAGCAAATTTTTCTCTAAAATCTTGAGCCTTCCTATTCCCCATGATGAAATTTTGCTACACATTTTACTTGCTGGCTGATGAATAGTGGGTCTTACTAACCTAGGAGTTTATGGGGTTTTCTTTCACTGAAAATTAAATAAAAAACAAAACACGTGTGAATACCTGAGTAGACAAATTGACACTTGCTATATTGAACCAGCAAGCATATTATATAAGCCAAGTTAACAAAGCAGTAATTTCAATTGATTTTATTACTAAAATTGGCAGAGAGAGAAAATACAGCTGGCAGTGAAATATACCAGCAATTTTATACTATTCAGAACATGTGATATTTATGTCTAAAAAGTAGCTGCACATATATCCAATGGTGTTTGTTCAAATAGGAAATCCTTTATAGGCAATTAAAATGGAGAAGATCTGGCCAAATCACTTACTGGAGTGCTCTGGATTTTATTTGTATTCATCATCATAAAAATGCAAGTCCTAACTGACCATGGGCATATTATCATTATTATTGCATTTCCTGCTGTCCTGATGGTCTTGGGGCTTTGGGTAGGTTCTACAAAGCTAATTAAACAATTCTTATTCCAGAAACAATGTATTAGTGGAATTCTTACCATCACACTCCTCCTTGCCACTATCCTCAACAAAAAGGATACTTTGTGGCACACATTTTTTAATTGAATAAAAAATAATGGTCAGGGCGCCTGGGTGGCTCAGTCGGTTAAGCCTCCGATTTCAGCTCAGGTCATGATCTCACAGTCCGTGAGTTCAAGCCCCGCGTCGGGCTCTGGGCTGATGGCTCAGAGCCTGGAGCCTACTTCGGATTCTGTGTCTCCCTCTCTCTCTGCCCCTCCCCCATTCATGCTCTGTCTCTCTCTGTCTCAAAAATAAATAAACTTAAAAAAAAAATTAAAAAAAAACAATAATGGCAAAAATAATCAATTCAAGTTATAGAGAGCTTTCTCAGTATTGAAAATCAAGACTAGAAAATATTCCAATTTACTTAAAAAATTCCCTTTGGGTTTCTGAGGCTAGGTTTATATATGCTTCCCATCGATTTTCATTTATTATTTTATTTGCTTATCTATGCTCAGAGAATTGTATTGTTTATGTTTAATGTCTCTCCCCCCTCTGTATTTAGGTAGATTTTACAGAAAAAAAAAAAAAAAAAAGGAAAACAGAAAAAAAAAAAAAACAAGCGTAGAAAACCTTATCACTGAGGCAGAGAGTTTTCAAAAAAAAAAAAAAAATTGGGGCGCCTGGGTGGCTCAGTCGGTTAAGTGGCCGACTTCGGCTCAGGTCATGATCTCACAGTCCATGAGTTTGAGCCCCGCGCGGGGCTCTGTGCTGACAGCTCAGAGCCTGGAGACTACTTCAGATTCTGTGTCTTCTCTCTCTGCCCTTCCTCCATTTGCACTCTCTCTCTCTTTCTCTCAATAATAAATTAAAACTTAAAAAAAAAAAAAAAAAAGATGTTCCTTTTTTAAAGGAGATTAAAGTTTATAGCAAAACAAAGAGGAAGTCACAGAGATTTCCCAGATAGCCCCCTATACATGTAGCTTATCCCATTATGAACATTCCTTAGCAGAATTGTACATTTGTTACATTAAACTAATATAGATGACAGATTATAACCATTCAGAGCCCAAATTTTACATCACAGATATTATATTACATTGCACTACAGTTCACTCTTGATGTTTCTATTCTAGAGATTTGGATAAATGTACAATGACATATACTCATTATTACGGTGTCATGTATATATTGTCAATGCCCTAAAAATCCTCTGTTTTCTGCCTCTTCATCTCCACTGCACACCCCTCACCCCAACCCTGGCTTACAACCACTAATCGTTTTATTATTTCCATAGTTTAGCTTTTCCAGAATGTCATATAGTTGGAATCATGCAGTATGCAACCTCTTCATACGGGCTTCTTTCATTGGTAACATGTACTTAAGATTTCTCCATGTCTTTTCATGGTGGTGGCAGCTCATTTCTTTTTAGTCTTGAGTAATATTCCATTGTCTGGATGTGCCCGAGTTTATCCTGAAATTCACCTACTGAGGGCCCCTTGATTGCTTCCAAGTTGTCTGTTAAAATCTCAGCCCTATTTATTTATTTATTTATTTTTTCTTATTGTTGAGTTTTATGACCTCTTGATATAATTTGGCTACCAGTCTTTCATGGAATGTCTTTTGTAAATATTTTCTCCCAGTCTGTGGCTTGACTTCTCATCCTTTTGACATTGTTTTCCGCAGAGCAGAAGTTTTAATTTTAATGAAATCCAACTTATCAATTATTTCTTTCATGGCTCTAGTTTTTGGTGTTATACCTAAAAATGCAGCACCATACCCCAAATCATCTAAGTTTCTCTCCGAGTTTTATAGGTTCACATTTTATGTTTAAGTTATTTATGTTCCATTTTGAGTTAATTTTGGTGAAGAGCGTAAGGTTTGTTAAGAGTTTCATTATTTTTCATGTGGATGTTCAGTTGTTCCATAAGCATCTGTTGAAGAAAGCATCTTTGCTCCATTGAACTGTCTTCACTCCTTTGTCAAAGAGCAAATGGCTGTATTCAGGGGGACCTATAGGTAATCCAACTTGCTATTCTATTCTTTTGATCTGTTTTTTCCACAAACTACACTGCTTTGATTACTATAGCTTTAAAGTAAGCCTTGAAGTTGTGGGGGCATTGGTCTTCCAACTTGGTTCTTCTCTTTCCATATTGTGTTGGCTATTTTGGGTCTTTTGCCTCTCCATATAATCTTTGAAGCCATTTTTCAATATTCCCAAGATAAGTTGTTGTATTTTGACTGGGGTTACATAGATCAAATTGGGAAGCACTGACATCTTGACAACATTGAGTCTGCCTACTCATGAACATAGAATACTTTTCCATGTATTTAATTCTTTGATTTTGTTCATCAAAATGTTATAGTTTTCCTCACATAGTTCATATATATATATATATATATGTATATATATATATATATATATTATTTAATTTATAACTAAGTGTTTCATATGTTAGGGTGCTAATGTAAACAACACTATGCTTTTAGCTTTAAATTCCACTTGGTGGTATGAAAGAAAGTGATTGAGTATATTAAACATTTGTCCTGCAACCTTACCATAATTTTTTATTATCAAGGGGAGATTTTTTAAATTTCTTAAATTTACATTGCACCTTACTCCTTATCCAGGTTTGTCACACATTTCATAATGAAAATCAGAAATCAGAAAATCAGAAAATAAGACATTCAGGCAGGATTGGCATTACCTTTGAATTATATAAATGAAATGCATTAGGGGTCTAATTAAAATGTCACAACTACTTTGTACCAGACTTTGGAAGAAAAATCACATACTATAACTTCTGGTCCCATGTCCTCTTATTCTCAAAAAAAGTATTTTAAGTCAACAATTTGGTCACGGAAATTCCAAGACTGCTACCTACCAGAATTAGTGGTACTCAGTAAGGTTAAAGATTACTTTGTTCAAGGATAAGGTGTGGGTCTTAGAGTGAATCACAGCTTTATCAAATGATAGAACTGAGGTTAGGCAATATATAATGTTCAGGATCAAGGATGGACTGAGATTCAAGGATAAATTGAAGGGCAGACTGCTCAAAAACCAATAATAAGATGGCCAAAAGAGTCAAGGACGGGGTGAAGAGATAATAGGGTGCATTAACATTTCGGGTGTCAGAATAATCCTGTGGCTAAGTCAAAAAGGCTACTTGTGCATCCTTTGAACAAATATTATTGAATACCTACTACCTGCTATAGCACATTGCGAGGCTGATATGAATAAGAGAAAGTCATGCCTTCGTATGAATTCTATGCTAGGAGAACCAAGCTAATTTCTTCAACAATGTCTGACAATGAGACAGGTTTGGTTTTTATACTACATAGTAAAAAAGGTAAATATTTCATCAGATGTTAGAAATAATTGTTTCGGAGATTCGGAAAAAAAATTTGTGTTTTGAACCCAGTGTGAATATAAATGTATTAGTATAACGTAGTATACTAATTAGTATAATGTATTAGTATATAAATGTATTAGTATATTTAAGATTTAAAGAATAGTTATTTTTAAAAGTTTTTGATGCTGGGGATGATATATTGATTTACTACTAGTTTACATAATATAATTGAATTAGCTGACATAGGATTACCGAACAATGATGGTAATAGAGAAGGCCCTACTCCCAGAAATCAATGCATAATTCAGATACATATAAAGTGATGGTGAGCTTAATGAATCTTTCCAAATGTAAAGAATGCGGGAAAAAAATAAATGAACTGGTGTGCTACCTGCCTGGCTCTGATAAGTCCTGAGAAGTAAATCAGACCAAAAAAAAAAAAATATGCAAAAAATAATCTGTTTTTTAAGCCACATATACATGGAGACGTTATTGGATTTATCAGATCCATATTTGTCTTATTTCTTACCTTTGGTTGTCCAGGTCTTACTTTATTCTGTAATCATAAAATAATCGTAAAATGATATTTGAGGCTGCATTTGAAGCAATAATGAAATTCTCAACCATGACAGCAATGGCTGTCACTTTTCACTTATTTTAATAAGTGAAACCCCTTTAGGGTTCATACTGAAAACAATTTTGGAAGGGAATTTTGTCTCCTCTCACTAAAAAATAAAATCAGCAAGCTGGCATTACCTCATAGGTCTTAGATAATTGGTAAAAATGCCTTATCTAAGAGAAAAGGAAGATGATACCAGAGTAAGGAGACCCTAGGCTCACCTTGTCCCATGAACACAACTAGATAACTATCAAATAATCCTTAATACCTCAGAAATAGAACTGAAGACTGACAGAATAACTTCCACAACTAAAGTGAGAGAAGAGGCCACATTAAAGAAGGTAGGATATGGGGACGTGTGGTTTAGAGGAGAGATGGGTCACAAGCGCAGCAGTGGGGAGGGAGCTGTGTCATCAGAGAAAGGTGAGAGAGAGAAGCACAGAAAGGAACACACAAAGAGAACATTTCCCCAAAGTCGTTGGCATGGAAAATAAGAGGGGCTGAATGCTGTGAGTTCTTGCAACCAGTGGGGCTTAAAGCCTGGAGATTCAAAGGTCAGCAGGCCTGGCTGGGATAGAGCCCAGAGGGCTTGGGTTGCTCCTGGAGAGCAGCCAGGAAAACAACCTGGGGGCAGAGAGTGTGCAAAGAGGATCTAAAGAGCCTCTGGGATACACAGCGGAGAGATTATTCACTTTATCTGGAGTGTGTCTCTGAGAATCAGCATTCGCAGAGATGTCTCCTCAGGAACGAAGTTGCTGACCAGTGCCATTTTCTTCCTCTTCTCTGCATAAACAAAGCCACTGAGATCTGCAGGGGAAGGACTGCCTAACCTGCTTACACCAAGCACCACCCCTTTGTGATCTGGTGGGACTACCCCTCTCAGTCACGCTTGCCTCAGGCAAGGAGAGCCTTTGCAGCCAACCTGCCTGAGGGATAGAGCAGCCAAAACACAACAGAGAGCAGGCAGCACAGACTGGAGACACTCCCTGAAACTCAGGGCCCTGGGTACTACATGACTTCTTCATAAGGCCATTACTTTCAGAAGCAGGAGACGTAACTGGATTTTCTAACACACAGAGGAGGCGGACACTTAGATAAATATATATCCCAAATGAAAGAACAAGAGATCTAAGTGAAACAGATATAAGTAACAAGCCTGAGAGAAAATTCAAAGCAACAATCATAAGGACACTCACTGGGCTTGAGAAAAAAAAAAAAAAAAGACTTTAGTAAGAGCCTTACCATAGAGATGAAAGAGTCAAAAAGGAATCAATCAGAGATGAAGGGTGTAACAAACAAGACTGGAAACAGGCTTGATGCAATGAACAGCAGGCAGGAAGAAACAGATGAATAAATTAGTGATCTAGAAGACAAAGCAACGGAAAGTAATGAAGCCGAACAAAAGAGAGAAAGAAGAATTCTGCAACACAAGACTTAGAGAACTCAGTGACTCCATCAAACATAATAATGTTTGTTTTATAGAGGTCCCAGAAGAAGAGAGACAAAAGGGCAGAAAATTTATTTGAAGTAATAATAGCTGAAAACTTCTCCAGTCTGTAGAAAGAAACAGACATCCACATCCAGAAGGCACAGAGAACTCTCAACATCATCAATAAAAGCAGTCCAACACTATGACTTATTGTAATTAAATTTGCAAAATATAGTGATAAAGAAAAAAATCTGAAAATTAGCAAGACAAAAGAAGTTCTTAACTTAAAGGGAAACCCATAAGGTTTACAGATTTCTCAGCAGAAACTTGGCAAGCCAGAAAGGAATGGCATGATATATTCAAAGTGTTGAATGGGAAAAATCATTCTAAGTATATTCTATCCAGCAAGTCAATCATTCAGGTTAAAAGTAGAAATAAAGAATTTCCCAGATAAACAGAAAATAAAAGAGTTCATGACCACTAAACCAGCCCTGCAAGAAATGTTAAAGGGATTCTTAGAATGCAAAGGACAGACCAAAAGTGATAAAGACAAGAAAGGATCAGAGAAAATCTCCAGAAACAACCAATGACAAAACAAGTAAAAAAAAAAAAAAAAAAAAAAAAGGTAATAAATACATATTTATCAATAATTACTTTGTACATAAATAGACTAAATGCTCCAATCAAAAGTCATAGAGTGTCAGAATGAATTTAAAAAACAAGATCCTACTATATGGTACCTACAAGAGACTCATTTTATTTATTTTATTTTATTATTTTTTAAAAGGTTTAATTTTAAGAGAGAGAGAGAACACACATGAGCTCAGGAGGGGCAGAGAGAAAGAGACAGAGACACAGAATCCAAAGCAGTCTCCAGGCTCCACGCTGCCAGCAGAGTCTGACATGGGGCTTGAACTCACAAACTGTGGGATCATGACCTGAACCCTGAGACTCATTTTAGAACTAAGAGGCACCTACAGATTAAAAGTGAGAAGATGGAGAAAGATTTATCAATCAAATGAATGTCAAAAGAAGGCCAGAGTAACAAGACATATATTGAACAAACCAGATTTATATCAAAGACTGTAACAAGAGACAAAGGACAAGGAGATATAAAAACTATAAATATTTATGCCCGCAACTTGGAGACACCCACGTATATAAAACAATTAATAAGAAACATAAAGAAATTGGGACGCCTGGGTGGCTCAGTGGGTTAAGCATCCAACTTTGGCTCAGGTAGTGATCTCAACAGCTTGTGAGTTCGAGCCTCTCACCGGGCTCTGTGCCCACAGCTCAGAGCCTGGAGCCTGCTTCAGATTCTGTCTCCCTCTCACTCTGCCCCTCCCCCACTCATGCTCTCTGTATCTCTCTTTCTTCTTCAAAAATAAATAAACATTAAAAAATTAAAAAAAAAAGAAACTAATTTGTAATAATATAATAATATTAGGGGACTTTGTTATTATCTGTCCATCAATGGACTGATCATCTAAACAGAAAATTAAAAAAGAAACAATAGCTTTGAATGACATACTGGGTCTGATGGACTTAACTGATATATTCAGATCATTCCATCCTAAAATAGCAGAATACACTTTATTTTCAAGTGCACATGAAACATTCCCCAGAATAGATCACATATTAGGTTGCAAAACAGAACTCAACGCCGGAGTCGAGCTCCAGCAGGTCCAGGGGTTCCCGAAGGATGAACGGCGTCGGCGAAAAAGTGAAAATAAAACAAAACCAAAATAAAAATAAAAAACTAAAATCAAAAGCTAAGATAAAAAACTAAAATAAAAATGGACACAGACAACAGCAGTGTGTTGAACTGGCCGATTTATTGCAGTAAATGTGACATTCTATATGCTAGTGATTTCCTTGTAGCATACATCATCTATGCTTTTCTAACATTACCTAATTTTGAAAATGTTCTCATGTATAAACAACCTTTAAGAAATAACATGGTGATTTTCCCCTAACTTTCCCGTATACCCTTTGATTATAGATTCATTTCTTACATTATTCCATTATCATCTGCGTTTATCTATAATCTACAAAGCATTTGCTTTGCTGTTCTCGTGAAAGGCCCTCCATTTCTCAACACCTCAAGTGGAACGGTTACAGGGACGTGACCTCCTAACCACATGAGGCCAGAAGAACAATGTGTTTGCCTCGGTCCAAGGTGCCAGAAAGGGGCTGAAAAGGCCTTAGAAACCCATGCCTCATACATTCTCAGAGAGACAATGCACCTAGGAACCAATGAACCATTCTGTAGCTTAACCGACTAGGTTCAATCATCATCTGGAATGGCTCCTGGGGGCCAAGTGGGCCTAGGGGTCAGAGTGACCTGTATCCATAGATACACTCCTTAGTGACCGGAGTGGGGCTTTCGTATCCATATGTCTCTCCTTTACAGGCTTTCTTTGCTGGCAAAGGTATGAGGCTATCCTTCCTGAAAGTAGAGGAGTCTCCATAGGGATGGCAAGGGCTAAAAGTGAGGCCGCACAATTTCCTGTGGAACCTTATTTTCTTCCCTAATCGTTCTTTTCCCAGGGCGCCTGCCGAGGGCAATTCCCCAACAGACAATACCCCAGGCACTTTCAAGGCCAAATTACCTAAACGCGGGAGGACAAGAAGCTTTGCAGTCACCAATCCGTCCACAGCCCGGGCCCTGCCACTCAGGCTGGGATAGCTCGGCTTCCAGCAACTCAAGAAATACAAAATGATTGAAGTCACACCATGCACCTTTTCTGACCACACACTATGAAACTAGAAGTCAACCACAAGAAAAAAAATCTAGAAAGGCCACAGGTACATGGACATGAAAAAACATACTACTAAACAATGAATGTTCAGCCAAGAAATCAAAAAACAAATAAAAAAAACAAATAAATGGAAACAGGTCTTTCTGAGGTTCTGTCCTCCAGGTCTTTGGTGTCCAATAATGGAGAAGCAGTCAGTGGAGTTTGCCTGGGTTAAACTATTAAAGCTACTGGGAACAGGGGTAGATTCCTTGGATAGGACTCCCCCTTCCTGATGTCTGTGACCACCAGCCTGGCATTCTGTCACTTGAAAGCCAGTGGCCACTCTGATTACATTTATTCCAAAGGAGTTCTGCTGGGGTAAATTATGCCAGGCCCATGACACAACTTTTAGAGGTAAAACTGGAGTTGTCTCACAAAGTCGTGGCAAGCTGGCATAACAGTCAGAATCTTCTAGGTAAACAGGGCCTCTCTGGTAAGCACTCTGCAAGATTGAGCACTCATTTAGGGTCTATAGTTGAGTGTAGACATCCCCAGGTGGCAAATAATCACAGGACCAAACCATTAAGAGTCTTGGATGCTCCAGCCTGGCCAAATGGGAGGTATCTAACAGGGACTAGTCTAGGGTATGGGAAATTGAAAGAGATCTCTGTTCTCTTTTTGATCTCTGTTTGTTGGGAAATTGAAAGAAATCTCTATCCCACCTGGTTATTGGATAATGCCTGGGAGATTGAAAGAAATCTCTGTCCCACCTGGTTGTTTGGTCTGTTTGTTGTTCTGTTTGTTGTTTTTTCCTGTTTAAATCTCCACCTTGGATGCTTGGCTTTTGTGCACTTCCTCCTTTCCTTACAACCCTGGATAAATGAGACAGCAACTCTTTGGGTCACTGGAAGCATGCATCAGGAACAGGAAAATGAAACCCAAAATTAACTTCCAGGTTATGACCACTGCCCTGATAAAATCCCTTACTGGCTCAGACCATCCAGAGTACATGAGTGAAATCTGACTTGTGCCCATGCAAATGGACAATAAAGTAACTTCTGGAAAGACCTATAATTACCTTCACCACATTATGATAGTAAAATATTTTCCCAGGGAGAAGCCTATGCTTCATTTACATAACATACAATGTGTACAGTCATGTTTTCTTAAGGTGCATGTGTGACTTATGCCCACTTCTACATAGGATAACCAGGCTTCCCTAGCTGAATACTTATCCTAACCCTAAACAAAAAGCACCCATTCATCCTCTCTCAGGGAGTCACAGTTTTTGAAGCCATTCCCCATGATCTCCTTATTTGCTGCAAATAAAAGTTTCCTTTGTGCCATAGTCACAAAAATACATGGAAACAAATGAAAATAAAAACACAATAGCCCAAAACCTTTGGGTCACATCAACAGTGGACCTAAGAGGGAAGTATATAGCAATACAGGTCTACCACAAGAAATAAGAAAAATCTCAAATAAACAACCTAACCTTACACCTAAAGGAGCTAGAAAAAGAACAGCAAATGAAACCTAAAGCCAGCATAAGGAAGGAAATAATAAAGATTAGAGCAGAAATAAATATTGGAGAAACTAAAACAAAACAAAACAATAGAACAGATCAATGAAACCAGGACCTAGTTCTATGAAAAAAATTAATAAAATTAATTCACCTCTAGAAGACTTATCAAAAAGAAAAGAGAAAGGACCCAAATAAATAAAATCACAAATGAAAGAGGAAAAATAACAACCAACACCATACAAATACAAAAAATTATAAGAGAATTGTATGAAAGCTAACAAACTGGACAACCTGGGAGAAATGGATAATTTCCTAGAAACATATGAACTAATAAAACTGAAACAGAAAGAAATAGAAAACTTGAACAGACTGATAACCTTCAAATAAATTGAATCAGTAATCAAAAAACTCCAACCAAACAAAAATCCAGGACCCCATGGCTTCACAGGCAAATTCTACCAAACATTTAAAGCAGAGTTAATACCTATTCTACTCTATTCCAAAAATTAGAAAGTAAAGAAGAACTTCCAAATTCATTTTATCAGGCCAATATTACCATGATACCAAAACCAGATAAAGATTCTACTTAAAAAGAGGACTACAGACCAATGTCGCTCATGAACACAGATTCAAAAATTCTCAGCAATATACTAGCAAACCAAATCCAACAATACATTAAAGAAAATCATTCACCCCAATCAAGTGGATTTATTCCTAGGTTACAAGGATGGTTTAATATTGGAAAATCAATTCACATGACATACCACATTAATAAAAGAAAAATTAAGAACCATATGACCATTTTTTTAATGTTTATTTTTGAGAGACAGACAGACAGAGGCAAGTGGGGGAGGGACAGAGAGAGGGAGACACAGAATCTGAAGGAGGCTCCAGGCTCTGAGCTGTCAGCACAGAGCCTGACATAGGGGGTGGAACCCACAAGCTGTGAGATCATGACTTGAGTCTAAGTCAGATGCTCAACTGACTGAGCCCCCCCAGGTACCCCTAGAAACGTATGCTCATTTTAATAGATGCAGAAAAAGCATTTGACAAAGTATAACATCCATTCAGATAAAAAACCTCAAAAAAGTATGTTTAGAGGGAAAGTACCTCAACATAATAAAGGCCATATATGAAACACCCACAGCTATAATATCATGCTCAATGGGGAAAAAACTGAGAGCTTTTCTTCTATGGTCAGGAACAAGACAGGGATGTCCACTCTCACCACTGCTACTTAACGTAGTATTGGAAATCCTAGGCACAACAATCAGACAGCAAAAAGAAATAAAAGGCATCCAAATCAACAATAGTCAAACTTTTACTCTTTGGAGATTACATGATATTCTATATAGAAAACCCAGAAGACTCCACCAAAAAATGGTAGAACTGATAAATAAATTCAGTTAAGTCACAGGACGCAAGATCATTGTATAAGAATCTGTTGCATTTCTATACACCAATAATGAAGCAGCAGAAAAAGAAATTAAGGAATCAATCACATTTATAATGACATCAAAAAACCATAGGATACCTAGGAATAAACCTAACCAAAGAGGTGAAAGACTTATATTCTAAAAAGTATGAAACATTGGTGAAAGAAATTGAAGCTGACCCAAAGAAATGGAAAGACATTCCTTGCTCATGGGTTGGTAGAAGAAATACTGTAAAAATGTCTACACTACCCAAAGCAATGTACACATTTCATGCAATTCCTATCAAAATACCAACAGCAGTTTTCAGAGCTAGAACAAGCAATCCTAAAATTCATACTACTTACAGTAGTGCCAAATAAACCAAATATTTAGTGTCCCTATTAAAGTCTTACCTCTAAAGTAAGATTCAGTGTATTGGATGCAAATATTATTAATCTAACAAAAGCACACTCCCCCACCCCATTTTGATGAACATTTTTAAGCCAAAGGGTATTGGTGTGAAATGCTTCTGTGATTTTTTTTCTCAAGAGGAAATACATGGAAAGAATGCTTGTTCCTTAAGCTTTTAAAGTTGGTCTCGAAACTTTCACAATGTTTCCTACATGACTTGAAGAATCTCTACTCTAAGAAGCAGAATTCCAAGACAAGCACTCTTTTTAGTTTTTCTGTATTCTCTTCATAGTGACAAGTCCACAGTTAGTTGGGATCCACAAAAGACCTCAAATAGCCAAAACAACCTTGAAAAAGAAAAGCAAAGCTGGAGGCATCACAATTCCATACTTCAAGTTATATTACAAAGCTGTAGTGATCAAAACAGTATGATAGTGACATAAAAATAGGCACAAAGATCAATAGAACAGAATAGAAAATCCAGAAATGAACCCACAACTATATGGTTTGTTAAATGCCATAATCTTGCATCAAGATAGATATATTTTTATTTTATTTTTTAAAACTAAGTTTTACAGCCAATATGGGGCTTGAACGCACATCCCTGAGATCAAGAGTTGCATGCTTTACTGATTAAGCCAGCCAGGTGCCCCGCATTAAGGTAAATTTAGTATAAATCAAATCTCTACATCCCTTTTGTTTTTGTAAAAATTGGCAGGTTTTTAAGAGATTTTATATAGAATTTATAAAATACTTTAAGAAGCCAATTATCAATTTATCTGTTCTTATGCCAGCACTCACTTTAACTTTTGAAATTAGATAGGATAAATACTATAATTTTGTTCTATGAAGCTATTTTTAAATTATGTCCTTTTGAATCTAGCCATGCTGTCAGGTTTTAGGTAATATCTCATTACAGTTTTGATTTGCATTTTCCTGATGGTTAGTGATGTTTAGCATCTTTTTATGTGTCTGTTGGACATCTATATGTCTTCTTTGGGAAAATGTCTATTCAAGTCCCATTCCCATTAATAAAAAAAAAAAAAAGTGTTTTTATTTTTGAGAGAGAGAGAAAGAGCACAAGCAGGGGAGGGCAGAGAGAGAGAGAGAGAGAGAGAGAAAGAATCTGAAGCAAGATCCAGGCGCTGAGCTGTCAGTGCAGAGCCGGATGTGAGGCTCAAACCCATGAATTGGGAGATCATGACCTGGACTGAAGTCAGAGGACTTCCCATTTTTAATCAGATTATTTTGGGATTAAGTTGTGTAATTTTTTTTACATATTTTCAACATTAACCCCTTATTTATCATTTGCAAACATTTTTTTTCCCATTTACTGGGTTGCCTGTTTTTTTTTTTTTTTTCTTTTTTAACGTTTATTTATTTATTTATTTATTTATTTATTTATTTTTTGAGACAGAGATAGAGCATGAACAGGGGAGGGTCAGAGAGAGGGAGACACAGAATCTGAAACAGGCTCCAGGCTCTGAGCAGTCAGCACAGAGCCCGACGCGGGGCTCGAACTCACGGACCGCGAGATCATGACCTGAGCCGAAGTCGGCGCTCAACCGACTGAGTCACCCAGGCGCCCCGGTTTTTTTTTTTTTTTTTTTTTTTTTTTTATGGTTTCCTTTACTGTGCAAAAGCTTTTTATTTTTGTATAGTACCAGCAGTTTATTTTTTCTTGTGTTTCCCTTGTGTTAGGAGACATATCTGTAATACATATATTTTAAATCAGTAAAGTAAGTAAGTTAGAATATGCATTCCTGAATAAATTCTTATGAGTAGGAACTTTATCAGACCTAGATTAATCAATATGATAAATCATTCATTCTCAACTTTTTTTCAAAGACCTGTGCATGTGCTGACATTGCTAAATCCTGAGAAAGATAAAGCGAATCAGAGTAGGTTCCTTAGTATTTTTATTTTTCTCTCAAAAACCTTAAAATCTAGCGGCACAGATCGATAACTAGAATTGTAAAGTATCTACAATACAGGATATTTAACACTATGTACATAATGTAGGATATTTAGCACTATGTAAATGCAGAGTAGGACATGCTACCCATAGCAGAAGCACATGATAATATTCACCATGTAATAACACACTATTGCTCAATTTTCAAATAAAAATAATAATAAGCTGGGAAAGAATATAGAGCATACAGAGTATATTCTAGTTGCTGGGAATGCACGAAGATAACAGTTTGCTGTTGTTCAGTTCTTAAAATGATTTTGTAGATGACATAGAATATAGAAAACCAACTGCTGACTGGTGAGGCAGGCAAAGAATATGCCACAGAGGAGCATACACACCAGGTTGAAGAACTAAGATTTCATTCTAAAGGTTAATGTAAAGAGTTTTAGGGAAGTCAGTGCGCTCTGTTTTTACCAAGATACGTGTTTTTGCCAAGAAATTTTTGAAAATTTAAACAGTATTTATTGGATGCTCTTAGTAGCCCAGCACAGAATTCAACATGGCATTTGGGTTGCCTTCTCTACCTTTATTTTATGAATATTCCGATGAAATTTGTTTTTTAAAATAGTGAAATGGAAAAAAAATGGTATTCAATATTAGGCTGGAGAGGCTTCCAACCCATGGGTTGCATCCAAGGAATGGAACAGTGGTTCTTAATAGAATAACCACTCAATGGTTTTTCACCATATCAACAAATCATGAAGAAAAGCCACATGGCCATCTTTCGTGAAAAACTGAATCTTTTCCCCTAAAGTCAGGAATGTAGAGGACAAGAATAGGCAAGCCCAAAATGTGTCACTTTGGTTTACAGATTATTTTAAATAAAAATCACTTAAGAAACATCCAGTGCAAAAAAAGAATACTCTGACAGCAAGAAATAAATCTTTCACGTGAAAGGTATCTTCTTGTACCAGGAAATAGACATCCTTATCACTAGAGAAAGGGAATATAGGGCCAAAAGCTGTATAATAAACGTTGTTACTTTTTACTAATTTACTGCCTCAGCCCAACTTCTGTTTAGAGTTCCTTATTAATTGAAGGTCCCAAAGACGAGTTTTCTTTGTTCCTGTCAATCCCTCACAGATTTATTGTTTCTTTGTTTACAAAGTATCAAAACTACCTGCCTTAATTATTTCTTTAGGGTCTTAATCTCATTATTGAGCCTCTATGTGTATGTAATTAAACTTTTTTTTTCTCTTGTAAATCTGTGTCATGTCAAGTTAACTATTAGACCAGCTAGAAGAATCTTAAAGGTTGAAAAAATTTTCCTCCTCAACAGAAACAAGTGGCTTATGCCCCTTTTAATGACCCTATGAAACATGGAAATGAAGTTTGCATATTAATTCAAAACAAAACAATTAAATTGTGTGTCTAGAATCCATGGTTGCATACATTAAAAAATCAAAAAGAATACACAAAAATTGGTACTGGAACTAATAAGTATACGTAAGATGCTTCAGGATACAAGATCAACACACAAAAATATATTTTCAGTAGACACTTGGAAACTAAAGCCAAAACCAAACCAAACAAAATAGCAACAACAACCAAATAAGAACAGACTAGTTTATTTTCCATAAGCAATAAACAGCCTGAAATACTAATACTAATATATATATATATACACACATATATATATCCATATATATATACACATATATATCCATATATATATACACATATATATACCCATATATATATATATATATATACACACACATATATATATCCATATATATATATATATATATATATATCTCAAAAAGTATGCAGGTGACTTTTGTTCTGACTTTGCATATGTCAGGAAGGACTTGGCATATGTATTTAATTACTTCGGTTTAATTTAGTTTTTATTTTATTATATTATATTCATATACACAATTATTACTTATATCCATATGCTTGTAGAACATATTGTAAACACAGCAATTTTATCCTAATCTCATCTACCTGCAACCAAACTCTTTTAGTTCTTCAAAGCTACTTTCATCTTTCTTTCCAAATTCTATTGATATTTGTGGAAAATCAAATAGCTATGTACTGGTTAAGGACATTCGGGGAAACGCATTGCACTGCTTTCTGACCCTGCTGAAAACAGTGGACCAGTATCTAGACCAATATCCAGTTTAATATATTATATATATATATAATATGTATATACATATGTATATATACATACATATGTATATGTATATACATATGTATATACATATATATACATACATACATATGTATATGTATATACATATGTATATACATATATACACATACATATATATGTATATACATATATGTATATGTATATACATATATACATACTTATATGTATGTATATACATATGTATATATACATACATATATGTATGTATATACATATATATACACATATACATATATATACATATATATATGATATATATATATAAAATATATATTATATAATATATATGTACTTGTAGGGTTTGGGTCCTGCCTGTGTGCATGAATTTCTTAGATCATGTTATCTACGGAATATCTTACTTGTTCTCCACCCTCCTTTTGGCATCTGCTCTTCTGTAGTCTTAGGAACACCTTGGATTTTTTTGCATGCTTTCTATATGTTCTTACTGGCATGTAGCCACTGACATATTGCACAATGTTTTCATTATAGTGTATGCCTAATAAATACGGGAGCTTGAGAACAGCTCGGGAAGACATCCCTTAGCCTCCCTCCCACCTCTTTTGACTTGCACGGAGTCTTGAGTAATCCTTTCTGCCACCCTTGGCTTTGCAGGACAAAGCCCAAAGCCGAACCCACAATTGGTGACCCCGACGTGATAAGCTGAACTCATAGATATTACTTTTAATACAAAAATAAGCTGTTTACATTGTTACCTTATGGAGCTAAGTTTTAGATTTTTGAGGATTTAACTTAATTTTTTTTTTTTTTTTTAATCTTTATTTTTGACAGAGAGAGACAGCATGTGAGCAGGGAAGGAGCAGAGAGAGAGAGGGAGACACAGAATCCGAAGCAGGATCCAGGCTCTGAGCGGTCAGCACAGAGCCTGATGTGGGGCTCGAACTCACGAACTGTGAGCCGAAGTCGGCCACTCAACTGACCTAGCCACCCAGGCGCCCCAAGGGTTTAACTTTTTTTTTTTTTTTTTTTCCAACTTCCTTCGTTTCATACAGACATACCTCTCCAGTTCCCCTGGGGCGGTCATTAGAGTGAGTCTTAATTCAATATGACTTCTGTCCATACAAAAAGCAAGTACTTGAACACAAATAGAAATGCACAGAGAAAAGACAGTATGAAGAGAAACGGGGAGAAGATGGTCATCTACATGCCAAAACTAGGAAAGAGGCCTGGACAGATTCCTCTCTACTTCCTTCAGATGGAGCCTGACCTGCAACTAGTTTAATTTCTGACATCTGTCTCCCAGAACTGTGAACACATTTCTGTTTTCTAAATTATCCAGTTTGTGGCACGTTGTTACTGAAGTCCTAGGACACAACATTCACATATCATTGTATTTTCTTTCTACAAAATATTGTATTTTTCTGGAGTTTCTAGTTAACCTGACTCTTAAATGATTTTTCTCTTTCTACTTTTTTTTCTAAATATAAATCACTAGAACAACCCTAAACACAGGTAACTCTGGGAATACATTTTTGTTTTCATAAGGTTCAGACTCAGAATTTAAAATAAGAATTTGTAATTTAATAAAAAATGCATTTAGATTGGAAAAGAGAGAGTAGCGACCAGCCAGTAACTGTGTGACCACCTCAATTTTGGAATCACATTCCAAAATGTGACTTAGGAATAGTAACTAAAGAGCTTGCTACTGACACTCACGTAGGAGGAAGGGGACCTTCTGTTACCTAACAGAAAAGGGACGGGGATAGTCCTTGTTTCAGCAAACCAAAAATGAGATGTAGATGATATCTGTGAAATATCCCCTGGTTAGCATTTTAGTAATCTCCCAGAAATGCCTACATTTCCACAGATAAATATTGCTTTGAGATGCTAAACAGAGTGTTATGGAACGTCACCAGACTGGAAAGCAGCCCTGGGGACAATGTTTTGTTCTTATGGGACCCACAATTATGTTTCCAACACATTTGTGAATTTTGTTGAGATTTTAACTTTGTCTACTACTCTGAATTTGAAAAGCTACCTGAATTTGAAAAGCTAATTTCTTCATAATATCTGACCCGAAGTTTTACAGACAAAATTTATGTAACTAATCAGATATGTGTGCAAATGTGTGAGGATGATCTTTAAAATCGGTTTATAGAGGAGAAGACAAAAGGGCAGCCTTTATGTATTTAAGATATTTAAGATATGGAAAATATTAAATTTAAGTATGTAATCTAGAGTGGACACTATATTATCATATATACACACACACACGTATTATATATATATATATATATATATTTATATATACACATGTATTATATATATAAATATATATAAATATATATTTATAAAATATATATTTAATATATATAAAATTATATATATATTTATAATATAAATACATATAATAAATATATTAAATATTTATAAATTTTATAAATTTTTATAAATTTTTATATTTATATATTTTATAAATTTATAAATTTTATAAATATTTATTTAATATTTATAAATAAATAAATATTAAATAAAATAAATATAATATATATTTTATATTAAATATATATTATAATATATATTTATATATTAAATATATATAAAAATATATATTTATATACACACACGTATTATATATATAATATATATATTTATAAATATATAAATTATATATATATATCAATTTTTCCAATATAGTAAAAATATATGATATATAATGAATCTTATTTGGTCATGAAAAGAAAAGAAATCCTGTCATTTACCACATGGATATAAATTGAGGATATTATGTTAAGTGAAATAAGCCAGGCAGAAAAAGACAAATACTGTAGGATAGTACTGATTTGTGGAATCCAGAAAAGCTGAACATGTAATAATAAAGAGTGGAATGGTAATTATCAGGGAGTTACAGAAGAGGGGAAATAGAAAGAAGTTGGTAAATAAAGTAGAAACTTTCAGCTATAAGATGTATAAGATGTGAGGATTTAATGTATAACATGGTGACTATAGTTGGTAACACTGTCTTGCATAACTGAAATTTGCTAAGAGAGTTTAACTCAATATACTCACAAAAGAGAGAGAGAGAGAAATATAAACATGTGATGTGATGGATGTGTTTAACTAGATGATTAGAAACCCTTCACAATGTATGCATATATTAAATCACTGGATTGCACACTTTGAATATCTTACAATTTTATTTGTCAACTATGTCTCAATAAAGCTGACAAAAATAAAAACGTAAAATAAAATGAAACATTAAACATTGTCTTTTGGAGGAAGCAATAACTATGATTTGTATGTATAAATCACGGATAAATTGACTCAACTGGTATCTTTTGTGGAATTTATTCTCAGGAAGTGATGATGGGTATTCACAAAGATTTAATGAAGGTTGGATCATCACAGCATTGTTCGCTATAAGGAAAATAAACTTTTATATACCTATAATGAACCGATGAAAATTTGACCTGGAAATATATTTGGAATATATTTCATAAATAAACCAGTTTTGAGAAATGATAAAATCAGCTATCAATTGCAGACTAATATACCAAAAATAACAGCATATTCTGAGTCATATCAGGTCATGCACTCATAATATATTATTTTAAAAAATAATCATTGCCAGCTGTGTGACAGACCCTCTTCGTGTCACTGTGGGACACAGAGGTGGAGAAAGAAAAGTCCCTGTGCTTCTGTGCTTAAATTCTAGCAGGTAATATTGCAGTAGTGAGGTTCAAATTATTTTTGCAGCATAAAAGTAAATATATAATAAACATAAAAATAATCTAATGTATATTTACTTCTTTTAAGGATTATATAATCTAAACTATCTAAGACACACTTTAATATTAGATGATTGATGAGTTAAATAGACACCTTGTGTTTATTTTTTGTAATCAATAGAATCATATTTTTTTTCTAAATTTATGGAACCAGGATAGAAAAAGCAGATGCTTTAGATACAATCTTCATATTTTGTTGAGCAAAGGGTTTTTCTTACTTTTGATGACCTTCTACAATTAAATAGCTTTAAAATTAATAAAGCATAGGATAATTTGACCACTAAAGTAAATGACATGCTTCATATCTTGTGTTAACTAGGTGTTAAGAAAGAGGACACATTTTTTTTCCCTTTATTTTAAGATTGCCTGCTTCATTGGGTAAGTGAACAATATTATTGATAGGATTTCTCAGGTGTGCGTTTTTACACATGCAAAAATAAGTCTATGTAATAAAACAGATTCATTTGCTATATGCAATTATTTCAAATATTATGGATTTGGAGCGACATGTTAAAACCATACATATATTAACTTATGTAATAGCCATGAAAAGAAACTCAACACCAGAGGCCATAAAGGTATATGAAATAAATGGAGCAGGAAACTGTAATATACAATAAGGGTTTAAGCAATCAATAATGTTGATATAGAGCTTGAAAGGAGACATGAGAGGATTTCTCTTGAATCTCAATCTGTGTGGCAACAGCGCCATGTCTATTTACATTGTCCAATAAATAGTTGCAGGGGGATAGCAGATAAAAATGAGTTCAAGTATTAACCTTGCCCTCACCCACTATCTCCCACACCAGGCACCACTTTGCTATAGATGAAAGCCTGTGCTTGTGACCAACTGTAGAGCAGTTCTAAATTCTGCTGGCTGCTGTCACCATGGTCTCCAAGCAAGACTGAAAAAATACAGGCTTTCTTCATGCCTGGTCCATGTTCACTATATGTCTTTCAACTGTAGACAAGTGTTCAGGTTTCTTTTTACTTTTTTTTTTCTTGTAAAAAAATCAATACTAGATAAGTCAACCACATACGGAACAATAAAAGCATGCTTACTTCCTAGAAGAGATTTTGCAGACCCATGTTCATGGCAGTGTTATTCACAATGGCCAAGAGATGGAAACAATCCAAGTGCCAACAGAGGAATGGGTAAAGAAAATGTGTAATATATATACATTGGATATTATGCAGCATTTAACATAAAAGAGTTTCTGCCATATGGATTGACCTCAGGGACATTATGCTAATAAAATGAAGCCAGACCAAAATGATAAATAATGTATGGATCTATTCATGAGATATATAGGAAGGTCAAAACCATAGAAACAGAAAGTAGAAAATGGGCTGGGGGAGGGGAAATAGAGATTGGCTGTTCAATGAGTATAGAGTTTCAGTTGTGCAAGATGAAGTTCTAGAGATTTGTTGCAAAGTCATGTAAATGTTCTTAACATTACTGAACTGTATAATTAAAAATAGTTAAGATGGTACATTTAATGTCATTTTTATCACACTAAAAATGATGCTTAGTTTCTGTAACAGTAATTATTCTATGATTAATATAATTACTTCAAAGTGGATTAATTTATGTTTTCTAGATTTGTTATACTTTTCAATGACCACCAAAATTGGCAGCCTGAATTCCGTATGTATCTAGTTCATACTGTTGTCTGCCCCAAGTTCGCTCTGTAGATACTATAAGAATGAAAACAGAGGGGTTTACAATTCTGAAACTTCATGTCTTCTTCCTAGATCAACTTATTAGAGTTCTAATATTGTTACTTTGTGCCTGTATTAATGCATCACCAGGCATATTAAGTTAATACATTTCACTAAAAGTAAAATAAATGTTCTCAAAATGAGAGGTGATGCTTTAGCACACAAGTAAAACAAACTATATCTTAATTGAAATTGTAAAAAAAAAATAAAATCATAAGAAATCGTAACATTAACTTGGTAAGAAAAAATTTAAGCCTGGGGCACCTAGGTGGCTCAGTTAAGCATCCAACTTGAGTTTGGCTTGGGTCATGATCTCACAGTTGTGAGATTGAGCCCACAACAGGCTTTTATCTGGGAGTGGAGTCTGCTTGGGATTCTCTCTCTCTCCCTCTCTCTGCCCCTCCCCCACTCTCTCTCTCCCTCTCTTCCTCTCCCCCTCTCTATCAAAATTAAAAAAAAATAAATAAAAAAAAAAGATTTAGCCTCCAGCTCCATCCCAAATCACTTTCTGCAATCTGTGAACATGTAAAGTTACTCCCCCAAATATAGACATTGTCATTTAGAAAATGGCATAAAAAGATGTACAGAAGAATGAGCCAAATGCTCTGTATTCCAAAACAGCTGCATCAATATGCTGCAGGCGGTATTTGACTTTGAAGAATAGAATTTCTGGAACACATAAGTAGTTATATTTTTTAAAGAGTAATGCTTACATTTCCTCTTGGTAAAGGGTTGATTAGAAAAATCTTAAATATGTACTGATGGACTGATACTTGATTTTCAAAATATTGGTAAAGGAAAATGTTAAATAATATTTTGCACACACGATTTCCTTCTCCTAGACTGAATAAAAATAGATTTTTAAATCTAGAAATATTATTACACACATACTTTTATAGTACATAATGTGCACTTAGACAATATGTATGCACTTAAAGAAAAAAAGCCTTGATGTTTGTATTTCTAAACTCTGAATCCGTAACTGACAAAACTCAAAACAAATTTCTTAGGCCAAAATAAAACAGAAAGAGAATTTTCCAGCTTCAATAGGAAAGTTGCATCTGGCTTCAGGCATAATTGCAGGTAGGAGCTCCAATGATGTCTATCTATCTATGTATCTATGTAGCTATCTATGTAGCTATTTATATATCATCTATCTATCCATCTATCTCTATCCATCTTTCTATCTCTGGTTGAAAAATATTTGCATTTCCAAGTTCATTGCAGCATTATTCACAATAGTCAGGATACAAAAACAACCTAAGTGTCCATCAGTACATGAGTGGCTAAGGAAAATTTTGTATACAATATACAATGGGATATTATTCACCCAAAAAAGAAAGAAAGAGAAAGAAAAAGAGAGATAGAAGGAAAGCATCCTTTGTGACAATATGGGCGGAACTAAGGGAATTATGCTAATTGAAATAAGTAGGAATGAGAAAGATAAATAATGTAAGGTTTCATTTTTAGGTGAAATCTAAAAAAGAGTCAAAGTACAGAAAAGAGAGTAAAGAAGTAGTTACCAGGGGTGGGGAGGTAAGGGAATTGAAGACATGTTGGCCCAAGGGTACAAACTTCCAGGTCTCAGATAAATAAGTTCTGGGCATCTAATATATAGCATGATGACTTCAGTTAGGAATACTGTATTGTAAACTTGAAAGTTGCTAAGAGAATAGATCATAAATGCTCTCCCTAAAAAAAAATAGTAGCTATATGAGATGATGAATATGTTCATTAAATTTATTGTAGTAATCACTTCACAATATATGCATATCAAATCACCACTTTGTGTACATTAAACTTACACAAAGTTGTGTGCCATTTATATCTCATAAAACTGAAGGAAGAAATGAATAAATAAATAAATAAGGAAGACGGAAATACATGTACAAATATATTCATTTCATGATCTGGAATACTTAATCAAACTGACATGCTAATTTTCTCCAATTTGATATGTAACTTCCAAATGTTCCCATTTGAAATTTCGGCAGGTTTTCTTTTTATACAAATTAATTAAGCTATTATAAAATGTACATTGAATTACAAATGATCTATATTAGTTAAAACAATTTTGGAAAATAAACACACAATTGGAGGACTTATACAACCTGATTTCAAGACTTACTTTAAAAAAAAACAAAAACAAACAAAAACAAACAAACAAAAAAAAGACTTACTTTATGCTACAATAATCAAACCACTGTGGTAAAAGTAAAATTTATGTGATTGAAAAGTGACCAATATAAGGAATGAAGAAAGGCATATAACTGCAGATTCTAAAGCTAATAAAAGGGTAATAAATATTATGAATAGCTTTATGGCCAATACAATTGAAAACTTACATAATATTGAAAACTTGTTTGAAAGACAAATTATCAAAACTTATACTGGAAGAAATAGAAAACAGAAGTCTTGTAAGTTTTTAGAAATATTCAATGTGTAGTAAATACATTTCAACAAAGCAAATTCCAAGTCAAGGTAGTTTCAGTGAGAAGTTCAATTAAACATTTAAGGAAGCCGGGGCGCCTGGGTGGCTCAGTTGGTTGAGCGTCGGACTTCGGCTCAGGTCATGATCTCGGGGTCCGTGAGTTCGAGCCCCACGTCGGGCTCTGTGCTGACCGCTCAGAGCCTGGAGCCAGTTTCGGATTCTGTGTCTCCCTCTCTCTCTGACCCTCCCCCGTTCATGCTCTGTCTCTCTCTGTCTCAAAAATAAATAAACGTTAAAAAAAAAAATAAAAAAAAAAACATTTAGGGAAGAAAAAAGTAACACTTTACATAAACATTTTCAGAAAATACAGAATAGGGCTGGTACTTTCCAAGTCACTTCACAGTAGCACATAATCCTAATACTCAAACAACAATAAAGAAAAGATAATTATGGAACAATATCTATCAGGAACATATATGCAAAATGCCTTAAAATAATTTAGATAATTGAACCTAGTGATAGGTAAAAAATAATGTATCATGACCAAGTGGTATTTATCACAGGACTTCATGTTTATTTTAAAATGGGAAAATGTCAATATTGTTCATTGAATTAAGATAAAGGAGAAAAATCAAATGATCATCTCAATAGAAGCAGAAAAATAGCGTTTAAAAATTGTGAGAAAATTATCATAAAACTTAGAAGAAAAAAAATTCAACCTCACATATAGGAAAAGATACATTACAGATAACATTTTATTCTACAAGGAAAAAATACCTGCTCTCGTCACTTCTGTTCAACACTTTATTGGAGGTCTTAGCCAAGTGCAATCAGGGTGAAAATATAAATAAAAGGTATAATGATTAAAAAGAAAGATATAAAACCATATTTACATACTCAAAGATTTCATACACACACAAAATCCTAAGAAATCTAGATATCTACTCAAAAATTATGAGTTAAAATTCCTAGGGTTACAGAATATAAAGTCAATTTAGAAAAATATTTTATTTTCTACAATCTAACAAGGAATAATTGGAAATTAAAAATTTTTAAAGATCATTTATATTTCATCAAAAAATAAAATATGGGAAGTATATTTGAGGAAATGTATGCTAGACAGCTACATTACAAATTACAAATTACAAAATATAGATTAATAATAACCTAAAAAGTGGAGATGAAGATCATGATCTTGCATTAAAATAGATTTATTTTGTTTTTTAACTAAGCTTTACACCCAACACAGGGCTTGAACTCACAAATCTGAGATCAAGAGTCAAATGCTTTACCAACTGAGCAGCCAGGTACCCCTTATGAAGGTAAGTTTAATATAAATCAAATCTGTGCATTTTTTTTGGTAGAAATTGACAGGTTGTTTATAGAATTTGTATGGATATATAAAATACTTTAAAAACCAAAATAACTTCATAAAGAGAATAGAATTATAGTATTTATCCTATCTAATTTCAAAAGTTAAAGTGAGTGTTGTCATAAGAATAGATAAATTGATCTCTGAAACAGAACAGAATACAGAAATAGATCAAAGACCTCAAAACAATTTTATGAGGGAAAAAAAAAAGTCTTTTCAACAAATGATACCAGAAAGCTGGATATCTGTTTAAGAACAACAAACAAAAAACTTTGATTCTTATCTCACAGTATAATTTATGGTGAAGCGTGGCCCTGTATGTAAAAATTAAAAATATGAGATTTTTGGGGGTGCCTCGTGGCTCAGTTGGTTAAGTGTCTGACTTTTGGTTTTGTCTCAGGTCATGATCTCACAGTTCATGAGTTTGAGTCCCACATAGGGCTCTGTGCTAAGTGTGCAACCCTCCACGGCTGACCCTCTCTGACCCTCCACATCTCGCTCCCTCTTTCTCTCTCTCTCTCTCTCTCTCTCTCTCTCTCTCTCTCAAAAAAAAATAAATAAACATTTTTAAAAATATGAGATTTCTAAAATTAGACTAAGGGAAATATTTTTATGATGTTAGGGTGGGCAAAGAGATTTTAAGACAGAAAAGTAATGAAAACAGAATAGGAACATCACAGTTTAGGAAATATACATGTACATGATACAGAACTTATCCATATCTATATTAATGTCTTCTACAACATGATAATGAGAAGGCAGCCCACTAAAGATGGGTGAAATACTTGCACAGATATTTCACTATAGAAAATACACGAAGAGCCAAGAAGCACATGAAACATGTTCAACATACTTAATTGTCAGGATATACAAAGTGAAAAACAAACAAAAAAAGGATATACAAAATGAAAGCACAGATACCACTGCATCCAATAGAATTTGTCTGACAACATCAAAGAGTAGTTGTGTGTTAAGTCTGACAACAACAAATAATAGTTATGTGCTCTCATGCATAACTGTGAGAGTGTAAGACCATAGAACCACTTTAGAATACTATTTATTAGTTTCTTGTAAAAATAAATATGCATTCATCATATGACCCAGAAACTCCATGTCTACTACTTAATCAAAAGAAATAAAAGTGTACACACACACACACACACACACACACTTGAAAGATCGTAACGTTATTCATAACACATCCGATGGAAAAATAATCCAGGAGCACCTGGGTGGCTCAGTTGGTTGAGCGACTGACTCTTGATTTCAGCTCAGGTCATGAGTTCAAAGTTCACAGTTCCAGCCCCACATCGGTCTCTGTGCTGACAGCTAGGAACCTGGGTCCTGCTTCGGATTCTGTGTCTCCCTCTCTATCTGCCCACCCCCACCCCACTCATGCTCTGTCTCTCTCTCAAAAAAAAAAAAAAAAAAAAAAAAAAAATTAAACAAAGAAACAAAGAAAAGAAAAACAGTCCATATATCCTTTGACAAGAGAACAGGTAAAGGAATCATGACAATTTCGTAGAATGGAGAACTATTCAGCATTAAAAAAACAAACTAGTGAGTCTTGAAACATGGGTCAATCTCTCAAACCTTATCCTGGCTGAAAAAGCTAGAGACACAAAACCCTAAATGATTCAATTTATGTGAAGTTCCAGTGGGAAACACTGAATTAATTTGATAGAATTCAGAACAGTGGTTGCCTTAGACTAGGGTGGGGAGTGGTGGGTGGTAATAGAAGTGGGTAAGGAGGGCAGCTTGAATACAAAAAAAAAAAAAAAAAAAAGAGAACTTTGTGGGGTAATGGAAATATGCCATATGTTGTGATAGTGGTTACAAAAGTGTTTATATTTGTCAAAACTCATTAAATATTACACATATAATCTGTGCATTTCACTGTATGTAAATGATATCGCAATTAAAAAAATGAAAAGAAATTTAGCATCTTTGAATATAACATGTATTCTGTATACCTAAAATGTCTACCCTTAAATGTTTCCATGGATAAAATGTGTGGAGTAAATTGTAGTCAATTAAAATAGTATATGACAGTAATATCTTTTAAAAAATTTACTTTACTTTCTTTTCCCTGTTGATGAATTTAAATAGTCACCATACAAGATAGTGGTTATTTATAATCAGTGACATTCTTTTCATCTCTAAACCTATGAGATTTGCACTGATTAATGTTCAAAGATATTCGAATGACTTTGGACCGACCCCAGCCTATCAGCAGTGATATCCAGTGATCAGCATGATTTCTCAGCCTGTAATCCATCACCTTGAAAAACATAGTACATGATGCAAAGCTGATTTACTGTCACAGCCACTTCAGCATTTCTGCACCATCCCCTAAGTGAAACTTCCAGAAGATTGATAGAATAAAATATGTTGAAGCATATACAAAGGCTGAATCTCACAAAACTATTATTTTTAAAAAGAGAAGTTAACTAAATTTTTTGTTTTTAAATAAATATGCCTAATTGAATTTTTTTTGGAAATCAGCTCAATTTGTTTATATGTTTCTCACTGACATTATTCATTTCTGTCTCTGTGTAGTCATGAAAAAAATGTATATGGATAGTTCTACTGTCGTGAGGATAAACCAATAAAAATGTTTAAATGTTTCCTTCCCTAAAGCTTATATGTGGAAGCAGTATAACATATTGATTAAGAGCCCACAACATACAGTAGGATTGCCCAGCCACACCACTTTATGATATGTATGATATGAATGAATTTACCAAACTGGCTAAACCAAATTTCCATCACATTGAAGAGGTGATTAAGTGCCTATCTCATAGGGCTGTTGTGAAGAATAAATGAGAAAATTCATACATATTAAATCTAGTGTCTGAAATATTTTAAGCACATAATAAGTGTTAATGTTTATTATGTTCTGTATCTTTTGTTTGTTTTCAAGTTTTCAAGAGGTTCCCCTGATATGCAGCGACATGAGTCAGAACCACAGGCTTATTGAAAATGTTGATGTTAAATTAGATTCTTCACACATAGAGTAGATCAAATGAGATTTTTTGCTAAGACAGGCAAAGCCTTAAAATGATACTCCATAGAATGAGTAGTTGCCATAAATTGCCTGGGCCACAACAATCACTTTTATTTTGCTCACTGATGATTCTCCAGTGTTATTATAGAGCAATTACTGTAATATAGTAGATTTCAATGCCTAGACTTCACAATAAGTATTCTTGAATAAGTAGGTTGAGGTTTGGGGGCTCTGGAATTTGTCTATGCTAGTCACAGTTAATGTGTTTTACTGTAAAAGTTGTCAAGTATTTTCAACATAGAGAAATAATCTAAATGAATTTATTGGAAAAGTATTCTAGAATTATTTTACTTCTGCACTTTTAAAAGTTTTTGATTAAAAATTATATAACAACTTTTAACCTGCTTGCTAAGAATATAATGTTAGACTAAAATTATTTCCCTTTTGAGAAGAAACAGTCGATTTGATCAAAAGAATACTATCGACAGAGAGTAATGGGAATTCCTTAAGGTCTTTGCCCCCACAAAAACATTGTGTAGTGCAAAACGAAATGGTTTGTTGAATTTCATACTCATATCACTGCTCCATACTTTTACCTTGGTTTTCTAAAATGCCTCTCTACTGCATATATATGTCAAAAGCATAGAAAATCCAATATGACAAAACCTAAATTCTTTTTTTATCTTGATGATCATTGAGAGGACATGACCCTCAGTTGACCCACAAGCTGGACCTAGACAGTTGGAGGCTCACTACCCCTACCCCTATCTTTGAAATGTACACCTCATCGGTTATTCTCACGCTAGGAGTCATTTTTAAGGACATAGCCTAGAGAAAACAACACGTTGTTGATACCGTTTGGATGATATACATGACTGAACCCAGTTAAGGCTTTTATATAAACTTTTAAGATAAGATGGGCAGGTGTAGAGATCTATTGCCCAAGACAAGACAACACAAGCCTCATATGTAAATTCCCTTGTTTATTAAGACTGCCACCCACTAATCTGGAGTGATCTGCCATTTTCTTGAGCTCTCCTGCCCTCTGGGTATGGGAGCTGGTTTATGGACCAACCCTTTCCTCAGCAAAAATTATCTGCCATTTTTCTTTTACTCAACCAAATATCTATCCAGTTACCCAGATGGGAAGCTTGATAGTTACCTTAGATGATTTTCTCTCTTGCCTCCCAAACATAGAGTAACTGCAGGCAATTTAATTTTTGGAAAGCCTCTACAGTTTCCCATTCTTCTTCCTTTTCCTTCACCCTAGTTCCAGCTCTCACCTTTGCTGCCCAGATCATTGTAAAATAGTTGCATAACATTTAGTACAGATGTATACTCGACTTTAAATGAAACTGCTTAACAATTTAATTCAAATGTGTAAACCTTTTAAAAATAAGACATATAGTTTAAGCTACTGTTGGTATAAAAAGTAATAAAAATATGCATGTATGTGGCGTGTGTGTGTGTGTGTGTGCGCACACACACATTGGAAATGTCTAGAATGACTTATACCAAATTGATGACAAGGGTTACTTATGAGAAGAGAGCACAAGTCTTGACATAGGGAAGTTGAAGACATATTTTGAGCAGGGCTCTGTGTTGTATGATAATTCTTAGTGTAAGAATCTGCAGTCCAGTCTCTTAACTGACCCCTAGTTAAACAGTTCACAGAATTAGCTGATGTCTTTTCAGAGAATCATACTGAGTTACGGTCATTATTCATTGAGTCCCCTCTTCTAGCGGGTCATTCTCTAATATGCTCAGGTAATTCTAATTCTTTCTAATTCCTTCTATTGAGCAGGATATTGTCTATCCTTACCTGCAGACACCTGTTTTTCCAGGTAATGGTTATTGTTATTGTATAAGTCATTTACGTATTATGTTAAAAGATATATGTTTTAACATATGATGTTAAAGATACGACTGTAAAAAGAGTTATTTCCATGAAGAATAAGTTCAGTATTTTGAAAAAACACAACGCAAATAGTGAAAACATTTCTTCAAAGTTGATATGGGTGGTTCAACTATTAGGAAGTTTGATGAATATCTAGAAAGAAGTTTCAATCTTAGCTGTGGATTGCTCAAATAAAAGGAATTGAGACAGAAATCATAGACTATAATGGATATGGCTTATGTAGAGTCAAAAGCAGCTCCACACATAGAAAAGGCCTGGGAGCCACTCTTAAGTTTGAGGAATTCATGTGCATTTATGTTATAACTTTAGACAAAATGTTTGTTGCACATATTTATTTCGATTTATGATCTCCCGCTAGTGATTGTGTCAACTAAATAGTGGACTGCCAATCCAAACTATGTGAGATAAACAAGTTATAGGATATATGTTATCTCAAAATTTAAAATCAATTTTAAAAATATATTCACTGATAGCACATGTTCACTTTGTGATTTAAAGTGATGAACAGCCCTTATTATTATTTTTTTTTACTTTAGTTAACATATAGTGTAATATTGGTTTCATTAGTAGAATTTAGTGATTCACCACTTACATATTACAGCCAGTGCTCATCCCAACAAATGCCCTCTTTAATGCCCATCTCCCATTTGGCACACCCCCACCTCTACTCCAGAAACCCTCAGTTTGTTCTCTGTAGGGAAGTCTCTTATAGTTTGCCTCCCTCTCTGTTTTTATCTTATTTTATTTTTCTTTCATTTCCCCTATGTTCATCTGTTTTGTTTCTTAAAATCCACATATGAGTGAAATAATATATTTGTTTTCCTCTGATTAACTTATTTCACTTAGTATAATACGCTCTGGTTCTATCTCCGTTGTTGCAAATGGCCAGATTTCATTCTTGATCACTGAGTAATACTCCGTTGTATATATATACCATATCATCGTTATTCATTTGTCAGCCCATGGACATTTGGGCTCTTCATATAAATTTGCTATTGATGATAGCACTGCTATAAACATGGAGGTGCATGTGCCCGTTTGAATCAGCATTTTCATATCCTTTGGATAAACATCTACTATTTTAATTGCTAGGTCACAGGGTAGTTCTATTTTTAACTTTTTGAGGAACCTCCATACTATTTTCTGCAGTGGCAGCATCATTTAGCATTCCCGCCAACAGGACAAAAGGATTCCCCTTTCTCCACATCCTCACCAACATCTAATTATTTCCTGATTTGTCCATTTTAGCCATTCTGACAGGAGTGAGGTGGTATCTCCCTGTTATTTTGATTTGTATTTCGCTGCTGATGAGTGATGTTAAACATCTTTCCATGTATCTGTCGGCCATCTGGATGTCTTCCTTGGAAAAGTGTCATGTCCTCTGCTGAACTCCTCAATGGATTATTTGTTTTTTGGGTGTTGACTTTGATACATGCTTTAGAGATTTTAAATACTAAGGCTTTTATCTGATATGTGATTTGCAAATATCTTCTCCCATTCCATCAGTTGGTTGCCTTTTAGTTTTGTTGGTTGTTTCCTTCCCTATGCAGAAGCTTTTTATCTTTAAAAAATTGTTAATGTTTATTTATTTTGGGGAGAGAGAGAGAAGAAGAAGAAGGAGGAAGAGGAGGAGGAGGAGGAGGAGGAGGAGGAGGAGGAGGAGGAGGAGGAAGAAGAGGGGGAGGGGCAGAGAGAAAAGGAGACAGAATCAATCCAAAGCAGACTTCAGGCTCTGAGCTGTCAGCACAGAGCCTGATGTGGAGCTCAAACCCATGAACCACAAGAACATGACCTGAGCCAACGTCAGACTTTTAACCAGCTGAGCCATCCAGGAGTCCCAGAAGCGTTTTATCTTGATGAGGTCCCAGTAGTTCATTTTTGCTTTTGTTTCCCTTGCCTCTGGAGACATGTCTCATAAGAAGTTGCTGTGGCTGAGGTCAAAGAGGTTGTTGCCTGTTTTTTCCTCTCAGATTTTGACGGTTTCCTATCTTACATTTAGGTCTTTCATCAATTAAATTTTTTTCGTGTTTCTTTATTTTTAAGAGAGATAGGGAGAGAGAGAGAATTTGCGTGTGAGCGTGGGAGGGGCAGAGAGAGAAAGGGAGGCACAGAATCCAAAGCAGGCTTCAAGCTCTGAGGTGTCTGCACAGAGCCCAATGCAAGGCACAAACCCAGGAGCTGTGAGATCTTGACCTGAGCAGAAGTCGGACATTTAACCAACTGAGCCACTGAAGCACTCCTCTTTCATCCATTTTAAATTTAGTTTTGTGTATGTGTAAGAAAGAGTTCCAGGTTCATTCTTCGGCATGTCACCATCCAGTTTTCCCGATACCCTTTGTTGAAAAGACTGTCTTATCCACTGGATAGTCTTTCCTGTGCTGTTGAAGATTAGATGGCCATACATTTATGGGTCCATTTCTAGGTTCTCTATTCTTTTCCATGATCTACGTGTCTGTATTTGTGCCAGTACCATATTTTCTTGATGATTACAGATTTGTAATACAACTTGAAGTCTGCAATTGTGATGCCTCCAGCTTTGGTTTTCTTTTTCAGGATGACTTTGGCTATTTGGGGTCATTTCTGGTTCCATACAAATTTTAGAATTGTTTATTCTAGCTCTGTAAAAAAATGCTGGTGTTACTTTGATAAGGATTGTATTGAATGTGTAGATTGCTTTGGGTTATATAGAAATTTTAATAATATTTGTTCTTCCAATCCCTGAGAACAGAATGTTCTTCCATTTCTTTCAGTCTTCTCAAATTTCAAAAGTGTTAAGTTTCATAAGTATAGATCATTTACCTCTTTGGTTAGTTTATTCCTAGGTTTTTTATGGGTTTCGGTGCAATTGTAAATGGGATAGATTTCTGGATATCTCTTTCTGCTGCTTCATTATTGGTGTATAGAAATGCAACAGATTTCTGTTTGTTGATGTAACATCCTATGACTTTGCTGAATTCATATATCAGTTCTAGCAGCTTTTTGGTGGAGTCTTTCGAGTTTTCACGTAGAGTATCATGTCTGCAAATAGTGAAAGTTTGACTTCTTCCTTGCCAATTTGTACACCTTTTATTTCTTTGTGTTGTCTGATTGCTGAGGCTAGGACTTCCAATACTATGTTGAACAACAGTGGTGAGAGTGGACATCCCTGTCATGTTCCTGACCTTATGGAAAGCTTTCAGTTTTCCACTGAGGATATTAGCTGTGGGCCTTTCATATATGGCCTTTATGATGTTGAGGTATGTTCTTTCTATCCCTACTAGCTTGAGGGATTTTATCAAGAAAAGATGCTATATTTTGTCAAATGCTTTTTCTGCATCTACTGAGAGGATCATGTGGTTCTTATCCTTTCTCTTATTAATGTGGTATATCAGGTTGATCAATTTGTGGATATTGAGCCAGCTCTGCAGCCAAGGAATAAATCCAACTTGATAGTGGTGAATAATTCTTTTAATGTATTGTTGGATTTGATTTGCCAGTATTTTGTGGAGATTTTTTGCATCCCTGTTCATCAGAGAAATTGGTCTATAATTCTCCTTTTTAGTGTGGTCTTTGTCTAGTTTTGGATCAAGGTAATGCTGGCCTTGTAGAATGAGCTTGGAAGTTTTCCTTGCATTTCTATTTTTTTTTTTTTTTGGAACAATGTCAAAAGAATAGGTGTTAATTCTTCTTTAAATGTTTGGTAGAATCCTCTGGGAAGCCATCCAGCCCTGGACTCTTGTTTGTTGGGAGATTTTTGATTAGTGATTCATTTTTTTTACTGCTTATGGATCTGTTCAAATTTTTTAATTCTTCCTGTTTCACTTTCAGTAGTTTATCTGTTTCTAGGAATTTGTGCATTTCTTCCATATTATATGCCCAATTCGTTGGCATATAATTGCTCATAATATTCTCTTATAATTGTTGGTCGCACATCCCCTTGCAATCAATGGAAGCTTCAGTGGGAGAATGTCAAAATGTTGAGGCAAAGTCATGAGACTGGAAAAATGTATTTGGTATCAATTAAATTATATTTATCATTCTTCACCCCTGATTTTATTGATTAAAGTACTTGGAATGTATTTATATAATTTATCTATGTAATCAATATAAAAATGGGTGATTAACATTGAATTAACATTGCTAAAATATTATTAATTAAACTACATTATTTATATTTCATCAGTGTTTCTACTAATGCTTTTTTTTTTTTCTAGTCCAAAGATCCAATCCAGGTTATCATATTACATTTAGTCTTCAAGTCTTTTTAGTCTCCTGTTACCTGTGACAGTTTCTTGGTTTTTCCATGTGTAGAGTGAGATTATATTTTTTTTGGAAGAAACACCACAGAGGTAAAGTGTCCTCTTCATCACATCGTATCAGGGGGGACAGGATATCAGCATGATGTTCACTTGGATCACTTGGGTTCTGCACTGCAATGTTACTATTATCTCTTTTCATACTCGTTTTGTTAAAATGAGTCACCACGTGTAGTTCACATTCCAGGAAAGGGGAATTATGTTCCCTCCATCTACTGGAAGGAGAAATACCAAAGTATCTGTGGACATGTGTTAAAAACCACCACAACAATTAAGAAGCAGTTAAAAAAAGATAATTCGATATACTTTGGTATACTGCATACTTTGTTTGCAGTCATTAAAGTTGTGTCCATTAATTTTAGCATTCATCAATGGAACCTGCCTGCAGCATTTATTTCCAGGGTATTCTAATGGGGATTTGCTGTGTTCCTCACCCTTCTGCATTTATATTTTATTTTATTTAAAACTTTTAAAAAAAAATTATTTATTGGGGGAGGGGGGTGGAGGGAGAGGGAGAGAGAGAATCCCAAGGAAGTTGCATGCTCAGTGAAGAGCTCAACTCAGGGCTCAATCCCACGACTGTGAGATTGCAACCTGAGCTGATATCAAGAGTCAGACGTTTAAGGGCGCCTGGGTGGCTCAGTCGGTTAAGCGTCCGACTTCGGCTCAGGTCACGATCTCGCGGTCCGTGAGTTCGAGCCCCGCGTCAGGCTCTGGGCTGATGGCTCAGAGCCTGGAGCCTGCTTCCGATTCTGTGTCTCCTTCTCTCTCTGCCCCTCCCCCGTTCATGCTCTGTCTCTCTCTGTCTCAAAAAAAATAAATAAATGTTAAAAAAAAAAATAAAAAAAAAAAAAGAGTCAGACGTTTAACTGAATGAGCCACCCAAGTGCCCCTCCATTTATATTTTAGACTTTTTCATAAACAAAAGTTATCCCTCTACTCCACTTATTTACTCAGTCACCCATATATATCAGTATAGACTCATGGAAATTTATTTTAGTCACCATGTCATAATCCAATCTATGTTATTTATTTTGTTGTGAAAAATTTTCTTACTTGTTTTATTACATTCTCTTTAAGATTGGCTCATGTGCCTTTCAACAAATTCTTGTTCTTTTTTTTTTCCCTTTCTAAAGCACATTTTAAAGACTTGTTATTTTCTGGCACTATAAGATGTTCCAAACTCATTGTATGTTTCCCCTTGCTCCATTCGACCTAAAACCAGTCACTTCTCCAGGGAGTGCTGGTTATCCTTCCTGGAAAATAGAACTTAGAAACCAGGGGCACCTGAGTGGCTCAGTGCCTTGAGCGTCCGACTTAGGCTTAGGTGATGATGTCATGGCTCATGAGTTCGAGCCCGCATGGGACTCTGTGCTGACAGCTGGGAGCCTGAAGCCTGCTTTGGATCTGTGTCTCCCTCTCTCTCTGCCCCTCCCCTGCTCATGCTCTGTCTCTCTGTCTCTGTCTCTCTCTCAAAAATAAATACACATTAAAAAAAAAGAAAAAAAGAAAAAGAACTTAGAAACCAAAATGATGAGTTCATACTACTATCTTGTATTCTGATCTAGTGTCAGTTAGCATATTATAGCATTCTGTCGTTATTTATAGCTTCTTTCTCTGACAGTGATAATCTGGTTCTCATTATCTTCAATATATGTGTTTACTCTTTCAACCTTAGTCTACATGTGTAGTATTTTCAGAGTTGCTTCCCTGTAATCATGTGAGAAAGAAATGTGGCAACTAGAGTGTTCTTTGTGAAGAGTTGTCTTTGTCGTTAGTCTTACAGAACCAAGGCAAGTATTGCTCTCCAAAATTATTTAGGTTGTTCCCCTTCCCATTCTTTTCAGGGAGGTTGTATCATACATTTAGAATACAGCCAGATAAGTCTGTCATGGGTCACATCACGTCCTGAGATCCTCAGACTCTGGTTGAGTTTTTTAATTTTGCATATATTGAAGTACACGCTTCGTTGAGTACCCTCCTGTGGATGTTGGTAAATGCGTAGGGCCCTGCATCTGTCATTACAGTGCTTTACAGAACAGTTCCCTCACCCTTAAACCTGCTTATGTATCACCTTTGTACAAAATATCTCTCCCCTTCTCAAACTGACAACTAGTGATCTTTTTTACTGTCTCTATAGTTGTGCCTTTTTCAGAATGCCATATAAACAGAATTTTTAAATATATGGCTTTTGGGGTCTGGCTTCTTTTACTTACCAGAATGTATTTTAAGAGGTATCTATTTCATTGCTTGAATCAATGTTGCTGACTCTATTCCATTCGGTTTTATGGATGTACTCCAGTTTGCTTATCTACACACCTGCTCAAGGCTATCTGGGCTGCTTCCAGTTTTTAATGAGTAAGAACAAAGCTGTATAAACATCCACATAGGTCTTTTAAAACAGATATATTACTATGTAATTCACACATTAAAAATTTACTCATTTAAAGTTTACAATTTAGTGTTTTTTAATATATTTCGAATTGTGCAACAATCGCCATGATCAATTTTGGAACATTCTGGTAATCACAAAAAGACCTGTACCCACTAGCAGTCACTCCCCATTTACTCTCAATGCCCCTGCTCTAGGCAATCACTAATCTATATCTTTATATTTGTCAATTCTGGACATTTCATGTAATATATGGGCTTTACCTGGATTCTTTCACTTGGCATAATATTTTCAAGGATCATCCATATTGTAACATACATCAGTACTTCATTCTTTTATATTGCTAAATACTGTCCATTTTATGGTTATATCACATTTCATTTATTTGTTCAATTGATGAGCATTGTGTTGCTTCTACTTTTTGGCTATTATGAAAATTGCTGTTACAAACATCCATGTACAAATTTTTGTACAGACATATGTTTTTATTTCATTTGAATATAAACCTAGGAGTTGAATTGCTGGGTCATAGGCTAACTTCATGTTTATATTTTAAAAAGAAACTGGTAAACTGTTTCCACTTCAGCTGTACCAATTTACATTCTCATCAGCAGTATCTGATTTATATTGGAAGATTAGATATTGTCAGTATATGAATTCCTTCTTTTTTAAGTTTTTATTTAAATGCTAGTTAGTTAACATATATGGTAAATATTGTTTTCAGGTGTAGAATTTAGTGATTCGTCACATACATATACACCCAGTGCTCATTGCAACAAATGCCCTCCTTAATCCCATCACCCATTTATCCCATCCCCAGCCATGTCCCTCTATCAACCCTGTTTGCTCTCTATATTTAAGAGTCTCTTATGGTTGGTTTCCCTTTCTCTATCTCTCTTTTTCCCTTCCCATACGTTCATATGTTTTGTTTCTCAAATTCCACATATTAGTAAAATCACATGGCATTTATCTTTTTCTGACTGACTTATTTTGCTTAGCATAATACTCTCTAGCTCCATCCACATTGTTGCAAATGGCAAATTTCATTCTTTTTGATGACTGAGTAATATTCCATTGCATACACACACACACACACACACACACACACACACACACTGCATCTTCTTTATCCATTCATCATTTGATCCAGCAATTACACTATTTACCCAAAGGGTACAAAAATACAAGTTCCATATTCCTAATTTAACAGGTCAACACAACCCCAATGAAAATCCTAGGAATTTTTTTGTAGATATTGACAGTCTGAATATAACATATTTACAGGGTACCAGGGTGGCTCAGGCAATTAAACGACTGACTCTTGATTTCAGCTCAGGTCATAATCTCAGAGTTGATGAGTCTGAGCGCCGCATTGGGCTCTGTACTGACAGTGCAGAGCATGCTTGGGATTCTCTCTTTCCCTCGCTCTCAGCCCTTCCCCCACTCATGTGCATGCTAGCTCTCTCTCTCAATATAAATAAACTTAAAAATACATTAAAATGTATTTAGAAATATAGATAAACTAGAATAACCAAAACAACGTTGAAAAAGAAGAACAAAGTTGGAGAATTTACACTACATGATTTCAAGGTTAACTGTAAATCTGTAATAATCAAGAAAGTGTGGTAATGGCAAAAGGTACACACATAGATCAGCAGAACAGAATAGAAAGCCAAGAAATAGACCTGCATAAATACAGTAACCGATTTCTGACCAAGTGTACTGAAGATTTGGTGGGGAGCTATCTTTCAATAAATGATGAAAAAATTGTATGTCCATATGCCAACAAATAAAAAGGGAAAATCAACCCATATCTCTCATCCAAAATTAACACAAAATAGATGATAGATCTAAAAGTAGTATGTAAAATATAAAATTTCTAGAAAACAGAAAAGGAAAAATCTGTGAAGTTTTGTGTTTGAGTTTTTAGATACAGTACTTAAACTATGACTCTAAAACAAAAATATTAATAAATTAAATTTTATAAAAATCTCTATAAAAATTTTGCTATTTGCGTGATACAGTATGTAGTCTTTTGTGTGTGGCTTGCTTCAACTGTCTATAATATTTTAGAAGACCATTTATATTATAATATGTATCTCTATAAGCATTTTAAGTCTTTTTATTGCAGAGTAGTGTGACCCTGTATGGATATAGCTTATTATGTTTAACCATTCATCACTACTATTAGCTTTCAGCATATACATCTTGCATTTTGTTTGCTAAATGTATTCCTAGTATTTGATACTTTCGTAAACAAAAGTGTTTTCTTAATTTCATTTCTAGATATTGGTAATATATAGAGGTATATTTGATTTTTCTTTTCTTTTCCTTTACATTTTTAAATATATGCCTTATATCTTATTACCTTGCTAATATATTAATTATAATAATTTTATCTGGGATTCTTAAAAATTTCTACATAGAAGATTACATCATCTGTAAATAAATCATCAATTTTACTTCTTTTTAACTCTGGTGCCAGTAATTTTTTTTAACCTATTGCATTTGCTAGAATCTTTGGTACATAATTGAACAGAAATGGTAAACATAGACATCCTTAGCTTGTCCCACATATTAGGGATAAAACATTCAATGTTTCATACTTAATTATGATGCTAGTGGGAGGTTTTTATAGATGTTCTATACCAGTCTGTAGAGCATTTTTTTCTAATCCTAGGATGCTGAGAACTTTTAGCATGAACTGGTATTTTATTGTGACATTTTTTTTTCTGATTTTGAGAGTATAATGTGTTTTTCTTTCTTTTATTCGATTAACATGGTATGTTGCATGGGTTAATTTGGGGATGTTTAACCATCCCTGTATTTGTGGAATAAATACCACTAATTCATTTTGAATAATTCTTTTTATGTGTTGAAGATTTATTTTGCTAATTCCTTGTTAAGGGTTTCTGTGCTTACACTCCAAAAGAGTATTCATCGTTAATTTTCCTACTTATGATTTATGTGTCTGTCTTTTATATCAGTGTTATGCTGACATCATAGAATCAATGGGGAAATGTTCCTTCCCTCTGTTTTCTGAAAAAGTTTATGCAGATGATATAATTCGTATTTTAAATATTTGATAGAATTCAACAACGATGTGTTCAGGGTGTGGAGTTTCCTCTATAAGAAAGTTTTATTATAAATGTAATTTCTTTACTTATGGATACACTCAGAATTAATACTGCTTTTGGACTTAGTTTTGGTAAACTTTTGTCATTCTAAGAATTTTTCCATTTACCTAAGTTCTCTAAGATGTAGACGTAACTTTGTTCTTAATAATCCCTGAAAATCCTTTTAGATCCTATATTACCAGTACTGCTGTTCCCTCTTATTTCTAATTTGGGAAATTTCTGTCTTCTCCGGAGCCTGGTTGTTTTTGTTTTTGTTTTTTGTTTTTTGTTTTTTTTTTGGTCAGTCTGTCTAAAGGTTGAAGAGGTACCTTCTGGTCTCATTGATTTTTCTTTTTAAATATAATTTTTTTTTTATTTGAGAGAGAGAGCACATGCAAGTGTGGGGGAGGGACAGAAGGAGAGAGAATCTTAAGCAGGCTTCATGCTCAGCATGGAACTGGATGTAGGTCTCTATTCCACGACCCTGGGATCATGATCAGATGCCCAAACAATTGATCCACCCAGGGGCCCAGGTCTGATTGATTTTTCTATTGCTTTTCTGTTTTTATTTTTTCTTATATATACTATCATTTTTATTACATCACTTCCTTTTCCTTTAAATTTAGTTCATTTTTCTTTTTCTATTTTCTTCATATGAAAGTTTAGGTAACTGATTTGAGATCGTTCTTCTTTTCTAAAATAGGTCATAAAGGTATACAATTTCCACAAAAGACATGCTAGCTGTGGCCAATTATTTTTGATATTATGTTTTTGTTCACATTTAGTTCAAAATATATGTAATTCTTTTTATGATTTTTTCTTTAACCTATAGGTTAATTATAAGTGTGTCATTTAGTTTCCAAATATGGGAAGATTTCTAAAATTTTTTTTTCTATGGTGGATATCCAATTTCATTGTTTTCAAGGAACATAATGTGTATGATGTCAATCTTTTTAAATTTATTGGCTGGTTTTATGGACCCGTATATAGTATATCTTGAAGAATGTCTTATGAGTTTTGGAAAGAATGTGTATTCTGCAGTCATCCGGTAATCTGTTCTATAAATGTCAGTTAGGGCAAGTTGTTCGATATCAGTCAAGTCATTTATATCCTCGCTGATTTTCTGTCCAGTTGTTACAGCAGTTAGTGACTGTATTAAATCCCTAACTATTGAACTGCTTATATAAGCATAACTTTGAAACTATCTACATGTATATATCACTTATTGTTTGCTTCTGAACTGAATTATTCCAATTTGCTACATTTTTCAAGTCCTTAAATATACCTATGTATTTTTGTGCCTGCTTTCTTTTTTTTTAATTTTAAAAAAATCACAAACTTACAAAATAGGCGAGGTGTAGAACAAAGAAAGAAATTTGGTTTTCTTTTTAATAAACCACATTAGAGCAAATTGCCACCTTGATGCCACATCATCCCCAAATACGTTACATTGTGTTTCCTTTAAATAAGGACATGCTCTTAATATAATCTTTGAAATCAGAAAATTGACATGATATATTATTGTCTGATCCTCAGGCACCATTCCAGTTGTGACAGTGTCCCCAGTAATGTGTTTTATAGCAAAAACACATTTAGAGTGTTTTATAGCAAAAACACAATCTCCAGTTTAGAGTCATGCTTTGCGTAAAGCCCTCATGTCTCATTCCCATGTTCTGTGTGGAAAAGCTTCGGTCTTTCTTTGAGGTTAATGATAGAGATACTTTTGAAAATTATAAGCTAATTATTTTATAAATAAGCATTGAATTCATGTGTGGCTGATGTTTCTTCAGCAGGAATATCACAGAGTGAAATATTTTCTTCATGAAACTTTTTTATGGATTATAGCATTATTTCGTGAAATCACTTGTATTTGGACAAGATTTCCCAGAGTGCTGGAAATTATCATGATGCCTTAACTGTAATTGCTGTTTATTTCTCTTTTGCTATCATCATGAGATTTCCTTCTTTTTTTTATCAATAAAGATAGAGATCTCTGCATCAACTACTAATTAGATATTTTGGGTTTTTTGTTTGTTTGTTTCTTTCTTTCATGCCATGGATATACTCCTAAATTAGCCAATATCAGACTAGCGCAGAATCAGGGAAATACTACATTTTGTATAGTAATTGAATAAAATCAATCAGATAACATACATAGTTGTTTTGTTGTTATAGAAATTCTTTCAATTTTTTTGTTGTTGTTACATAGTCTCACAGAAAACCTTTATCTCTGGAAGTGAATCATAGCCTTGATCTCTGCTGGAGCTGTTTTAATGAAGTGTCAAACATGCATTTTAGCATTTTGAAAATTTCATATTAGAAGGTGTGGGAATGCTGAGCAAAAGTCCAGCAAAGAATTTCTGAATAGTTGTTGTTCTCTAACCAACAGCAGGGATATTCCTAGACAAGAATTATGCACAAAAGAAACCCGTTGCTACTATTTAGATTTTAAAAAGGCATTTTGTTCATTTGGCATATTTTCTACATGATTTTATGCAGTAAATAGGCCAGTAAAAAGTAACACCATGTAAACAAAGTTTTGCAGAGTTTATTTTATCCATGTAAAAGGGAAATTAAAACACTTGCAAACTACCAATTTAAAAATCAACATTTATGAAATAATTAAGAATGGTCTCTAGTCTTAGAAGTCAGATGTTCCTAATTAATTCAGAAAACAAAATTTCCTAAAATTTTAAAACTACTTTGTTTCTATAAAATCATACATACACACACATACTGACATACATGTTTGCATGTATATAATATATATGAAACAGAGGTACATATATATACTTAGTAAAGGTGGATTATTTTTATTTTTTTATTTTTAGAGAGACAGAGGGCACAAGTGGGAGAAGGGGAAAGAGACAGAGGGGGAGACAGAGAGAGTCTTAAGCAGGCTCCATGCTCAGTGCAAACCCAATGTGGGTCTCAATCCCATGATCCTGGGATTATGACTTGAGCAAAATCAAGAATCAAACGGTCAACCAACTAAACCACTCAGGCGCCCCTCAGTAAAGATGAATTAAGGCAATAATTGATACATTTCCACTGGCTTAGAGTGAATGTGTGTGTGAACACTCACATGTGCTTGCCCACATATATGTGCAATTGAATGATAGGCTTGGAAAATATAATTATTTAGATCAACATTTTACATTTACTCAGTGTAATACATTTTAAGCTAAAATGTAATTTTTTCCCTAAAAAACATGCAGATGTGCCTGAAGTTATATGTTAAATATACACATGGAAACAAAATTCAGGGAATTTCAAAGAACTGTTCTTTCTACAAAATATCAAACATTTAAATCTGCTTTACCAAGATATAGCCAGCTAGTAATACCATTAAAGATAGGAAAAATCGCTAATCCAAGATCATCCTAATGTCAAAACTTAGCCTTTTTTTTTACGTAGTATCTATAAAAATAATCTATTCACATTTAGCATATTTGTTTTTATGAGAAAAACTGTACTGCACTTGTTGGGTGTTTTGGTTTTCTCTGCCTGGTAGGCTTAAGCTCTTTTGGATTTCTGGGAAAGTATTTTGCTGATAGATAACCTAATGGCATATTAGTTACTTCACTTCGCGGAAAGGAGCTTGCTTACTGAAAAAGATTTAGCTAACACATTTGAATTCAGGTCCTATCACATCTATAATCCTTTGCTACTTCTCTTTTCTGTTCCTATTTTAGTAGTCAGCAATCTTTGGCCAATTATTACTTAAAAAAAAAAAAAAACGTTTTAGCTCTCTTCAACTTCACTGCAGTATTCTTTAAGACAGACTACATTCATCAATCCTTTATATTCAGAAAGGTCAGCAAGTTAAAGATGCGTGATATTGCCAGTGTCCCTTTCTCGGGGGTGGCCACTGTCTTCCATATTGTTAAAAACAATGCATGTGCTAACACAACGAGAAGTAGACTATGAGAGATGCGACTTCAAAATCTTTACTTCCAACACTGATTATAGAAAATGAGCCTCAGATTTTCTCAGCTTTATCTCTCTGTCCCAGCAATGCGAATGCTTAGCCCACCTCGACCACTGCCCTGGACCCCTTCTTCTCAGCACTGTTTTTCCAGAGGCTAGCATCAGCGAGCCCAGGGCCTCTCCTGCTACCATCATTTTGGTGGAGTAGTTCTTCAGGAGCCACCAAACAGGCCAGGTGAGACAATCTGAAAGTTTAATAAAAATCCATGTAGCAAATTGTGATTAATGGGAAGTAGGAAATAGGGAGCGGGGTTACTGGCATATAAATTATCTCTGTACCCTTCCACGGTGACCTTGTATCTTGTCTTGAGGTTGATGGCTACTGTGACAATAAGTCACCTTCTTGGCCTCAATATTTTCCTCATGCTCACTGCCCTGAAAAATTGTACCACCCGGTAAAGCATCAGTGCTTACACCTTTTTAAGACTCCGTTTCCCTGGGGGAAGTAAAGTAAGTTGTAAAGGCTGTCTTTATTATATTTGCATATGCTTTTTAAAATTGTGTTATAACTCAGACTCTTTCTGTAGATATAAATGATCTACCATTTTGACTAGCTGTTTAATTATTAATGCACATGAATATTTTAATGCACTGATTTTCATTCAATATATTCACTCAAATAAGCAAATAATAATTGACTCATTATTCAATTATCACTTTTCCTGATTGAAGATACAGCTCAATTATAAAGAAACAAATGTTAATGTCTGATTCATCAGGTACACATAGATATGTTTTGTGCCACAACAGGAAACCTTAGCTTTTAATTCAGAAAGTAATGATAGTTGCCCCAAGAAAAAAAATGTAATCATAATTTGATTCCTGGTGAGCTTTGAAAGAAAGTTTGTATTTTTGTGACTACAGGTTTCCTCCTGCTGTATTGAAATGTCAAAGATGGTGACAATATTTATATTTTAGAAGTTAGTTTTTTCTTGTAATCTTTGGAGGTAACCTCAGTATAATAATGAAAAGAGGTAGGATAGCAAATAGAAGTCTACAATTTAGTTGTCATTTTAAGACCTTTGTAGGTCCTACACATTTTTAAAGCTTTCAGTTCACATCATAGAAAATATATTAAAAATTCAGCCTCCTAAAAACATTGCTTCTGAAGAAGATGAAATTAATTTTACAACTTGGTCTTTGAAAATATTTCCATGTGTTTGATTTTTTTTTTCAGTTCTTTATAAGCAAAGATGCTCTTGATTAGCAAAAACAAAACAACCCCCCCAAAAAAAACCCTACCTTTTGGCAACTATGGTAACCCATTTATAAATTCCAATAATTAATGAAGTTGACATAATATTAAAATTATTGAAATTAATTAATTATATTATTTTTTTTGTACTTGAGAAAAGATGTATTTTTTAAAATGTTTATTTATTTTTGGGAGAGAGAGAGAGAGAGACAGAGCTTGAGCATGGGCAGGGTAGAGAGAGAAGGAGACGGAATCTGAAGCAGGCTCCAGGTTCTGAGATGTCAGCACAAAACCCGACGTGGGGCTCGAACTCACAAACTGTAAGATCGTGACCTGAGCTGTAGTCAGACGCCTAACCGACTGAGCCACCCAGGCGCCCCAGAAAATATGTGTTTTATGTCAATTATTTAATCAAGTCCCTGAAGAGCTTTACACAGTGATCTTATATTGCCAAGTAGATAGTAATCATTGCCTGAAATTTATCATGAATAAAACTTATTGAATAGAGAGTAAGTAGACTTTAGTGTTTGTATTACAATTTGAACAGATTTTACTCTGAATGTTGTCCACTGAGATCTTTGAGAATTTGCATAAAGGATGACAAAGACCAGGTTCATACATTCCAGGAGATTACAGTTACGGGGAAAAGCTTAACACAAAATGGTATCATCTTTGTCAAGTAAAAATGAAATATTGCTCACAAAGAATAAAGCTAAGAGAAAACGTATGGAATTTCATTGCCTAATTATCTTCCTGCTGAAACCATGGATTTATTAGTAGTTAATTTTGTACTATAGCAGCTAGCGAGAAAGTAGAAAATTGAACATGCATTTATTTATTTTCATAAACTATTTTCTTTTGAGGGGTGAGGGAACGGATGCCTTTTATTGGTCTAACCAGCATAACTAGTAGTAGGTTTGGGCAGAGCTCCCCAACCTGTCCTGGCTCCCATCTTCTCTCTCCTGGGAGTTTGTGACTTACCCCAGGGGAGAAGAGTGTCAGGCAGGGGTGGCAGGCAGAGCCAGGACCGAAAAGGGGAGCAGGGTGAAGTAGGAAACACAGGGTTACCAGATCACTCAAATGAAAAGTCCATCGGGGCAGAAGAGAGGATGTTTCGCCACACGGGCCCCTCTGCCCTTGCCAGGAATGGAAGGGGGCCAGGGAGCTTTCACTAGAGGTTTCCCGTTTGGCTTGTTTTATACAAGGGCTCCTGAAAATAAGACTTCGGTGATACGGCATAACTCCTACACCTGATTCCTACAACATCTGAAAAACATTAAAGGTTGATACCCTTGAAAATCTGAAACGCTATACTGTAAGTTTTACGGGTTTTGATGGAAATCATGTACAATCTCGGAAGCCTTTGAGAAAGAACCAGATCCAGTGGATTCACTGTTAATCGTTCTCACTTCCTCACTTAGCACTAGCATGCCCTTCACTCGGGCCCCTCCAGTGCGGAGTCCCAGGTACTGCATGTAGACACAGCTCGATTCTATGTGCTGAGGCCATTCTGATCTTCAGTTCCACCATCAGCAGGCAGTTTTTAAAATATGACCCACTTCTGGGGAAAAAGTACGCGAAGCAAATGGAAACGGCCCAAGGTTTCTAAGCCTTTGCACTAAGAGACACTTTGGTTTAGATAATTCTCCAAGTGGGAGACTGCCCTGGGTGTTGTAGGATATTTCAACAATCCCTGCCCAGTAGGGTGCCTGTAGCACCGTCCTTTCAACTCGTGACAAACAAAAATGTCTTCAAGCACTTTCAGATGTTCCCAGGAACGGGGGGGACAAATCTGAACTGAATGACAACCACAGAATTAGTCATATCATGTGGTGCAAGGCGATGGGCCAACCTGTCATTCAAGAGAGTTCGCACCCCGTCCCTCTTGATTTCTTGTACTTAGTACTTCAGCTTCCCACTGGGACAGTAGTTGAAGAAGAGCCCGTTGGCTCTGGTCCTAGAATAGTAACTGCTGCCGCAGTAAAAGCTATGAGTTCTGGACTCTAAGAGACTTAAATTAGTTCTGGTGATTGCACTTACTATTTGATGATGCTATGGAGCAAATTATGTCCTCCCACACTTCATGTGTTGAAGTCCTAGCCCCTAGTATGACTGTATTTGGAGAAAGAATCTTTAAAAAGTAATTAAGGTTAAATAAGATTATAAAGGGTGGGCCTTAATCCACTAGGATCAGTATCCTTATAAGAGGAGGAATAGAGACCAGAGTTCAAGCTCTGTCCCTCCGTCCCTCTCTATCTCTCTCACAGCTACGTGAGGACACAAAGAGAAGGTGTCCATTCATAAGCCAGAAAGAAGCTCTCACCAGAAACTGATCATGTTGGCACCTTGATTTCAGACTTCCAGCCTCAGAACTGGGAGAATAACTTTTTGTTGTTTAAACCACCAAGCCTACGGTATTTTGTGATGACAGCCCTAGCTGACTAAGACAATAACTTTGGACAAATTACTTATTTCTCTGGTTTCAGTGTCTTCACCAGTTCAATGGAGGAAAATATGAAAATCTATTTTTCATATATATATATATATATATATATATTTTTTTTTTTTTTTTCCCTTTCAGTGTCAGGGTGAGTGGATCCTGACCAAATATCCCACAGATGCTGGCTGCAGTAATATCTGTGAATGAAGTCATTATCCAGAACTAAGATGATGTCAAAGACATCACATTTTAAGGATTTCTTCCCTGCCAGTCTTATTCCTGTTGTTGTAACTCACCCATTGGTTTAGACATTTTCCTCTAACCCCTTGAACCTTGGTCAAGATTGTTGAATACACGTGCACACCGTGTCATACCGACTTTGCTGCCCTAAAGGGTAAGCCAACAACATCTGCTTCTGCCAATCAGTGTCTTTCTCCTTCCAATAGACTCACCCATATTACTAAGGCTCCATTAAGTCCCACGCAAGAGCTTAATTCGTATAATTTTGAAAGGTAATGCAAAGGGATGTGTATTTTGACCATTTTAAGTATTCTGCCAGCCTGCTTCTCAGATTCATAATAATGTCTTAAAATGCATAATACAGGGGTGCCTGGGTGGCTCAGTTGGTTAAGCATCTGACTCTTGATTTTGGCTCAGGTCATGATCTCACAGGTAGTGAGTTCGAGCCCCACATCAGACTCTGTGCTGACAACGCAGGGCCTGCTTGGGGTTCTCTCCCTCTCCCTCTCATTCTGCCCCTTACCCTCTCTCTCTTTCTCTCAAAACAGAGACAAAAGCAAAAACAAAAACAAACAAACAAAACCTTAAAATGCGTAATACATAACATGGATTAGAAGGAAACCAAGCTTTAATTATTATTATATTTTAATACATTTTATATATCCATCTGCTTGCTTCTTTATTAACTCATTAAATAACAAGATCTAATTGAGGGTCTAATTCACTACTGTAATTACCCAGAAATTTTTCAAGATACTTGCAACGTGATTTGGAAATATCTGTGATTGTCACTGGTGAAAAGGAACAGACACCGTTAACACGGCAGTAGGTTGTTGCCAACATTCACAACTGAAGGAAATGCTAACTTTACTTAGACGTTAGTGAAAAAAATAAAACTATTTTTAAAATGCAACCCCCCCGCCCCCCAGAAAGCTCAATTTGTTGTCAATTCTGCCCGTGGATTCTTTGGGCCCCAGGGTATGATCCGTTGTACTAAAACAATTTGACATTGCTTCACAGAGCACACAGGTCACAGGCATATGCTCCAAATGGACAGTCATCCCTTGGCTCCCAGATCACTTAGAAAGTAGAGCTGTTCTCAAACATTTCAGTTAGGCTTTCTCAATCCTTACAGTTTAGATGCAACTTTCATTTATTTCCATTGCAAGTCTCAAATCGTTAAATAAAACTAATGCAGATTGGGGTTTTCAGCTTCAGAAACACTTGGTCTCTGTTTTGCTGAACACTCCTGATAGGAACGATTTCCTCTCTCTGTGGAGTCTATTTGCTTGGGTTGATTGATATCTCTGCAGACAGACTTCCTTTGAAGTATCGCCCGCCCTATAGCCAGTGCTTAAAAGCTGGAAATGAAGTCCAGCAGGAGTTACCCCGGCTTGTTTCTAGCAAAACCATACTAAGAGAAAGAACATCAAAAGTGAAGATGGGAACAAAGGAGAAGGAGGAAAAAGGCAGCCCACTGCCTTTTATCTATTGATGGGAATGGCCATTGTGTATTAGAGATTTGACTCCAAATGTTTGAAACTGTAACACTGAATACTTTCCAGGTTCAGTCCTTAAAGTCTTACCTTTTACCTTTGGAGCTGTGTTCTTATGAGTCTTCCCTTCACTTGACAGTAAATTTGTAGAGTGGCTGGAAGTCTGAGCTGAGATTTAAAGTACTTAGTCTTTGTTTTGCCCTCAAACCTGTGTGACTTTGGAAAAGTTTGGAAACCTTAATATTTCAGGGCCTCTGATGCTGCATGTACAACATGAGAGAAGGAGAGAGGTGACCCTTGGATTACTCACAGCTCTGAGACTCAAATTAAATTACCGATATACTTGACTGCCTCCTGAGAACAGAAGCAAAACGTAGGGCTCTTGAAAATGGGAGGAAAGGCACCGAGGATGTTAGAGACACCCTAAGGAGAAAGGTCTGAAATAGTATGGCAAACATGAAAATCAGGTAGCTAAGTATATTCTAAAAGGTGTAATTGTTAGGCTTGAGTGTGAACGTGTACTCTTCAGACACTGAGAAAATACTTGATTATTGGTCAAGTTAGAACTCTGGCTGTTTTTTCTTCTTACAAGGAACTCTCATGTTTTCTTTGTTATTATGTCCACCTTTGGGGTTTCCTGTCATAGCTCATCAAAGAAATCAACTATGTCTTATTCACTTTTTCCTCTCTAACCTTACACATCATCTGGCATATTGTAGGGCTTTAAATACATATTTGTTGAATTAAACTGACAAACTGTATTTTGATCTATTATGTAAATGCACTATAGTAGATGCTGCAAATTATTAATTCCAATGCTCAAAAATGCTTACTATTCGTCTGTATCATTTTGACATTCCTTTCAAAAACGTGCATGACTTAATAAGTATAAAACATCACCGTGTCTTAAGAATGCACTCAAAAAATAGTGGAAAAATAATAGAAAATGTATTGTCCCTACGTGGACATCATATTCAGTGCTTAGCATACAGTTGGTGGTTTTTGGAATGTTCCTAATACAAACAGGAGCAGAGAAGTTTCTTCCAAACAAAAGTTAGCTTATTTCTTATTAGTGTTTTCAAGAGTCATAATTCAAAATTCATGGTGTATTTTCAAGGACATCAATTTTACCAAGAAAGAGCAGAGAGAGGCGCACAGGTACTGAGTCCAAGATAGAAAGCTGATTTATTGCTTTAGCTTCATTGTGGGGAGACTTTCTTCTCTCCTGTATGACCGTGTGATCACTTAATCCAAAATGAATACCTTAATCGATAGGGATCATCTTTAAGAACGTCAGTCTAGGGTAGATAGAGCAGGGTTGCCCAGCGTAATCTCAGACGGAATACACTGGCGTCTTACCTGCTTATTTTCACTCTGACCTTTGGCCCCACATTTCTTTCAGTTAAAAGCACTCATGCACTATCTTCTATATCTCTCCAGTTTCTACCTATTGTGTACAGAAGGTGCTACGTGTTGGTAAATAAATTATCTTTATCGGGACACACTTTTAAGGAGGTGAAATTGACGGAATTCAATGAGCCTTACAAGTTCCCAAATACCAAACTTACCGTAACTGTTCATTCTGGATTAAAGCAATACATTATATATATTTTTTTCTTCTGGTTTGTATTCAACACTACAATTGATCATCTGTTAATGCGTATAATATATTTTTTTTTTCGTCAGCCTCAGACACTTTTCCTTGCCAAGCATTCTTAGCTTTTTTTATCTCTGTACGAGATGACTCTGTTGACACCTCACTTGATAACCGTTCTTCAAATTACCTGGACTGCCATGTAGTCTGTTCTGCTAATAAAGAATTCCAGTCTTGCGTCCTGACTGCTCATGCTATCAGCTGTGGTCTCTCTGTTCAGCCCTATTTAGCTGCTGTGACTGTTTACTCTGGAGGTGCTTCTAGACAGCCACATGCACAGTGCTGGTTTTTAGTGGACTCACTACACTAACCCTCATCCAAACGAGGCTTTATCTGTCCTATTTTGGAGCCATAAACCTGCTCCATTCCTTAGTACGTTAGATTTTTATGCCAGTGAAGGGACAAAATGCCTCTGGGGCTTAAATTCCCAGGGTATAGTAAATTACAAAATAAAATTGATACATTAAGTACACTGTATATCTACAAAGTATACATTTATTAATATATATTCCATTTCTGTAGTGATGTATTCTTGTTAATTTATTTTGAATTTGTGAAAAAAACCCTGATTTTTCATAAGTCACAAAGAGCCAGAAGGCGTAAATCAAGTTGACAGATATAATCAAACAAAGAAACTGTGTGTTTTAAATATTTAAGCATAGTTTTTATTCTGTTAGAGCTTCTATTGAAGTGAGATTAGGATGTAATGAAAAGGTACACAATATGAGAAAAATAATTTTATTATTAAAATGAATTGCAGATATAGGAAATTTTTTGATGTGAAAGGGAAAGTTTATTAAAATGAAGTTAACATATGCCTATTAAAACAAAGTTAACATATACCAAAATAATAACAATTTAGATTATTTATGTGATTAACTGTGCCTATGCACACAAGTGTAGGTGCACACACACGCACACACACACACACATACACACACATGTAATGTGTATAATTGTAGTGAACTCTCTGGAAGTGTTTGAACCCACTTGTCATCAATGGAAATTGTAATTACAGAGGATTTTCACCCTCCGCCATGCATATCTGCATTTTTAAATGTTTGATAAAGTGTATATACTATTTAAAAAAACACTAAGAGCAAACACTAAATCTGCTGATTTCACTAAGCTTTCTTAAAGCTAAATCAAAAGGTGCAGCCTGTGTTGAAAACATCAAAAACCTGGGGTGCCTGGTTGGCTCAGTCAGTTCAGTTAAGAGTCAGATCTTGCATTTCGTGGGTTCGAGCCCTGCATTGGGCTCTGTGCTGACAGCTGAGCCTGGAGCCTGCTTTGGATTCTGCGTCTCCTCCCTAGCTCTCGGCCCCGCCCTTGCTCAAGCCCTCTCTCTCTCTCTCTCTCTCTCTCTCTCTCTCTCTCTCTCTCAAAAATAAACATTAAAAAAATTTTCAAAAAGACTTCAAGAACTATGTCCTAGAAAATCAATTTAGTTTAGCTTATGGTAACTAAAATATTCCTTAAAACCACACAGAACACAGTGGACATTCTTTCCTAGTCTTCATTCAATAGGTTGTCTGAACGAGACAATAAGGAACTAAGGTCTATAAATGCTTATTGTGAAGCTAGGGATCAAATATTCAGCTTAATGACCTGATAACAGTAAAGCAGAGAATAGACCTTAAACCTGAACCCCCCAAAAGAGCTTCTTCCATCATTACCTTGAACTGAGATAGTTGTTGGTACCTAACTGACTTACTCCCTGAATCCCAAACAGAAAAGACCATAGTTTTGGGTGTAGGTATATTCAAAATACAAGATATTCAAATACATTGTCCAATGAATTAACCACTATTACTTCAATGGGAAAAAATGGCTAGAAAGAAAGAAAAAAAAAAGAATATTCCCAGTGTGTGTTCCAAAAGCATCTTGGAGATGTGTAGTGGATATTTGCATATTACAGGCTATGAAAAATCCTTCAGAGAAAAAAAACCAATCAAAACCAAACAGGACCGTATTAAAGTGTTCCCCACACTTGTTTACCTATAGAACATCCACTTTTTTTTTTTTTTTTTGGTATCTCATTAACTTTTGTATTGGAGAGACATTTAGTGAAAGTAAGTTTTTTTTTTAATTTTTTAAATTAATGTTTATTTATTTTTGAGAGAGAGAGAGAGACAGAGTGTGAGCGGGGGAAGGGCAGAGAGAGAGGGAGACACAGAATCCGAAGCAGGCTCCAGGCTCCGAGCTGACAGTAGAGAGCTGCACGCGGGACTCGAACTCACGAACCGCGAGATCATGACCTGAGCAAGGTCGATGCTTAACCGACTGAGCCACCCAGGCGCCCCTAGTGAAAGTTTTTAAAAAATGTTAAAAAATAACTTTAATTGGAACCCCTTTTGTAATAAAAGTAAACACTATTCCTCACGAGGTTTTTGCGATCCGTAGGATTGAATGTAAATTTTTAGGGAGTCAATGCTGTTGAGAAGAGTAAAAACGTTGTAATTGTTTTCAAAATAAACAAGAATTCCCTACGCTTTTGTGAAAGAACTACTCTTCTGCTCACCCATGAATATCTCTTGAATTCCTAACATAGTCTTATTGCATTAACTTCTCATACTCGGAAAAAAAAAAAAAAAAAAGAAAAAGAAAAAAACCCAGCAGCAATATCCTTGTTAAAAAGCTCTAGAGACAGGGTGTGGACACATGCATGCAGGCACCCAAATATAATTCCTGCTGGCCACTGTGAATTGAAATAGCTACTAAATCTACTTAAGACTTTGGTCAAGAGAAGCTTTGTACACGTGAATTATTTAATTAGGAAACAAAAATAACAAAACATATGAGTGCCAATCTATTTTCTTTATGGCTACAGTAATAACTAAATTAATAATTTAATAATTAAAAACGCTATTTTGGGGGGTACCTGGGTGGCTCAGTCCAACTTCGGTTCAGGTCATGATTTCACGGTTTGTGAGTTCGAGCCTCGCATCAGGCTCTGTGCTGACAGCTCAGAGCCTGGACCTTGCTTCAGATTCTGTGTGTCCCTCTCTCTCTGACCCACCCTCCTGTGCTCTATCCCTCTGTCTCTCAAAAATGAATAAATGTTAAAAATTATTTTTAAAAAATGCTCTTTTCATCAGCAAACTACTGCAGTGTTTAATAGTAAACTCTTGAACTTTCTCTTCAGATTTTGTTTCGCTTAAAGTAGCAGGCAGAAACTATTTTATGCCTGGTTGTAACAGGTTCATTGAAAATGGAGAGATACCAAGGTCCCCAAAGTCCCCTCTCTGGCCTGCCAGTGTGTCTGAAAACCATTATTTTCTTGTGTTTTGTTTGAAGCATTATCTCTAGAAAGCTGCTATTGAAATATATAACCTGTACTGAATTGAGGTTATTCCATTATACATAATTAGGGTTTCTGCAAGCATGAAGACTTCTGTATCTCAGTGTCTGGATCTCACTGGTTCTCAATCCTTTGCGTACATTAGAATTATCCACGGAACTTAAAAAAATGTTGTATCCCATGCTAGACCAACGGAATCAGAATCTTTGGGTTTGAACCTAGGCATTTCTTTAAAAAGTCTCCCTTCTGGTTATTCTGATTCATACTGAAGGCTGAAAACCCCTGACATAAGGAAATTCCATGTGCTTCTATGATATGAGGACTACTATTTTCTCAAGGACAGCTACAAAATTTGTGGGGCCGACTGCAAGATGAAAATGAAGGGACCCAATTCAAAAAGTAGAAAAAATACAATTAAAGATACTAAAATGTAGTGTTTGTTCCATCTTTTGACTTGTGATGCTTTATGTTTTGCTATTTAATGTTGCTCTAAGTGTAAAGAAAAAATCATTAGCATGAATTTTGCTATTGATCTGTATATTTTGCAATGCCTGTTTTAAGTACAAATATGAAAGCATAGAGAATCCCCCAAATTGCACAATGCATATTTTGTAACTTGCATATGTTATACTGTCTTATCAAAACAGTGGAATCAATACAAAACCACGTTAAATGTTTTTATTTCACTTCTTGATACACTCACATTCTACCAACACGCTCCACCTTTACCTTACCAATAAGCAAGGGAGGCGTTTCCTTTCCTTCTACGTCACCAACTTCAGTGTAGGCGTTTAGCCAATATATGGAGGTAACATGAGTAGGAAAGACTATGATAGGGTTCCTTGATCATTCTTGCTTCTTAGAGAGCCAGAGTTTTGCTTTTTTGTGTGTATTCAAAACAAATTTTGGTTCAGATGGCCAGAGGTGGCATCTGGGAACTCAGTGACCCCTCTTATTCAGTCACAGATGTAAACAACTTGCCCTGGGTCTTGCTGTCTTACCATTTATTGTGGGTCCGCCGGGATTCCGTGCTTGTGAGACGTCGTGAATATTACATGTAAATGTGTGAGCAAGAAATATTAGAAGATACGGATATTGTGCATGCCACTTCTGTTTCTGCGTCAGACTTCACTTCAGAACAAGAGTTCAAAGTTAAAACTATAAAGTTTTACAAGATGCCGCAGCAGAGTATTAAGCCAGGGAGGGGCCTTTTGAGCATGAGTTCTCTACAACGGCAGGTGTTCAACATCCGTGGCGCGGTCCTATCCCTACTCTCTAGAGTGGATTCCCCACTGTTACAGTGAAAAGTTTTCAGTCACTTGAGTTGAGCTCTAAAACTAGTGACTTTGATTAAGTATCTTATATTTCCAGAGCCTCAGTGTTTAACAAAAAGAAGATAATATTTTATGAGTTGTAGAGGAATAAATCATTTCCTGAAGCAACCCAATTTTGCTTTTATTTTGCAGACTTGCTTTTCCTGATGACCTGGGCTACGGTAATTGGCAATCGTTTGCTTAGACTGAATTTGAATGTCCCAGTATTCTCAGGTTTTTCACCCATCATCTTTTTCTGCTCTGATGCCTGGATGTATTTTCGTTTCTCTGCTCTCATACTACTAAGGGTAAAAGGAAAGCTTCCGAACAAAGAGCTATTCTGAAGATTCTATCTAAGACTTTCTTTCCGTTAGAAATGTCCTCCATTATCAAAATCAAGAATATGTATATCTGTGCATATTTATGTATTTATATTATATGCACACAGACAAATGCTTATATACTCATATATGCTGATCGTGCATTTGTTTCCAAACCCATTTTTCACCCTTCCTCTGGTCTGCTCTAAATCGCTGGGGCTGAATTTTGCCAATTTTATTTCCTCAGTTTCCTTGCTGGGTTCAGCCAACAGGAGAAGGCAGGGTATCCTGCGTTCTATTTTTCTGCATTAAGTAGTGTGATCAGCAGCAGTTGCAGCCCCTCGGTGGTGGGTTCCATCTCCCAGCAAGCTGATCCACTGAGTTTTCTCCTCCTGCCCAGTGGCCTGGCTCCTCAGCTCCAACAGCTCTGTGTGTTCCTTTTGCCCCTGTAGCTCTGAGAGTAGAGATGAGGTATTAAAACTGATGATGTCCCACCTTCTGCTTTTCATTCTCCCAGCTATTTCAAACACCTCTGTAACTAAACTCCCATGTACAATTCCCTCAGTGGAATTATCTAGTGTAGGTTATGTTTCCCTGGTCAAACTACAGTATTGGTCTACAGTTGCGCACGCACACACACACACACGCACACGCACAGCATACACGTGTGTGTGCGTGTGTGTGTGTGTGTGAAACAGTGAACGAACTCTCTTGTATTCCCCAAATTACCGAGGCAAGAGAGTTCAGAATTAAAATAGATTTAGTAACAGTAGTGTACTAGTCAGGGTTCTCCAGAGAAACAGAACCAATAAGAATCTACCTATCTAAGGAAATGTATCATGGGGAATTAGTTCACATGATTATGGAGACAGAGATGTTCCAAGTTCTGAAGTCCGGAGGCCTGAGAAGTAGAAGAATGGATGGTGTAAGTTTCTGTCCGAATCTAAAGGCAGCAGAGGACTGATGTCTCATCTCAAAGACCATCAGGCAGAGAGAGTGAAGTGTCTTTTTATGTATTTATTTTTTTCTACTTAGGCCTTGAAAGGATTGGATGAGGCTCACCCACAATGAGGAAGGCAGTCTACTTTACTCAGTCTACCCATTCAACTATTACTCTCATCCAGACATACCCAGAACGATGTTTAATGGCACCCATGATCCAGTCAAGTTAACACTTAAAATTAACCAGCACAACCGGCATTGAATTCCTTGAATTTAAGTGCCCTCAGTCTCACCTGGCAGAAATCAAAGGTGCAAGATGCCAAGAGGGAAACTCAGTTTGGCTGCCAAAGACAACTGGCGCTTGTACTTCATTATTAAAACTTGGAATTTAGAATTCAATCATAGTCCTTTTGTCACATACAGTCACCAGGGACCCCAGCAAAGTGCAGCACCTTAAATAAAACACTTTTCTGTTGCCCTGGGCAGGTCTTAAATGGTTTCAGTTTCTCACTTCCTCCTCCCCACATTCACCAGTTAATTTGCCTTTACTTTTCCTTGGTTTGCAAAGCAAGTTTCAGTGAAAGAACAGTATCGGGGTGATGTTCCTGTTCAAAAAATACTAGGTTTTTCAAGGTAACTTGCCAAGTCAATTTGACCACTGAGATTTGGTCTCTCTTGTTCTCATAAATTGCTAATGGCACACCTATTTCTTGCTGTCACTACTCATTTTTTATTCCAGTTCCAATTCTTTACTCTGTCTTTGGTTCCTTGGAGAGTCAGGTGTCTCCAAAAAAATTAGTCTCATACTAGGGTTGTATTTGATAATTAGATAGGATCTAATGAAATTGTACCAAATCAATCTTATTAGGATTCTCAAACTTGAAAGCATTGTAAAAATATGGTTGTATCATAATAATCTGAAACTCTGCAAAATGTATTACAAATACAATTTGCAAATCATCATAACTAGGACATACTAGCAATGCGCACATACTGAATGATTTTTTACACAAAATTATAAAATAAAGCTATAATAATAGTAAGTCCTTCCACAAAAGGAAATTAACAGAGAAGTCATGGTGTTAGATAGTATCACATCCCTCTCAATCTCTTAATATTATTAACATTATCTTTGCTTTAGAAATCAACCAGGCAATATTTTAGATCAACCAGGAAAGTCATTTGCTTTGACCCCAACAACTGGTGTTCAACTTCTTTTCTTTTCTTTTTTTTTAAGTTTATTTATTTATTTTGAGAGAGAGAGAGAGGGTGTGTGAACAGCGGAGGGGGTGATGGAGAGGGAGACACAGAATCCCAAGCAGGTTCCAGGCTCTGAGCTGTCAGGACAGAGTCCAGTGTGGGGCTCGAACCCATGGACCACGAGATCGTGACATGAGTTGAGATCAAGAGTCGGATGCTTAACCTACTGAGCCACCCGGGGCCCCCAACTTCTTTTCTTATTAATCATTATAAGTTTAACTACTGGATCCCAAATGAATCTGTGACATGTGGAAATTAAGAGGATAAAGCACATGATAGTATGTGACTTTAAGGTGTTCACTGGAGAATCCAGAATAAACTTGTTTTACTTTGTAGGTTATCATTGAAATAAAATCCAAATTTCCCTTTGTGTCATGTTTAAAATATGGGTTTACTCTGCCCCACAGAATATCCATTAATTTCCTAAAACAAACTTGCTGCAATATTTGGAAGAACTTATGTTCTATTGTTATTATTACCAAGAGCTTTGTATTCTCTCACTGCTGGCCAGTTACTACTATGACTTTGCTGATTCTGGGTCTCCTTCCTGAACAGCCTCAGGCTCACTTTTCTGAGGAAGAGAATATGTATTTTTTTCTTATAGAAACGTGAACAATTTTTTTTTTTTTTTGCTTTGAATCTAAAACAGAATATTTGTCCCCTGAAAAGAAATAACAGGATAACATGAAAGACCAAGCAACCAAGCACTTACTTCTGGCACGTTCTGCTTCCTGCGAAGAAGCGTCAGTTGCCCTCCATGTGGCAGGATCCCAGGCCACACGTTCAAGGCAGGAGTCAAAGACATCGTACATCAAAAGGAGTAAGCGCCGCTAGCAGTGAAAGGAAGCGACAGAGACCTGAAGAAATGTCGCCTTGGGCAATTAATTGGATTACTCCCCCAGTTCTTAAGTAGGTCCCTGTATGTAGGTCTAGGTTCTCACTCTGAATGTGAGGTTTCACAAGGAACACCACACTTCAGCCCATATGGCTCTGATTCTAGACCAAGTCAATTATGTCACTTATTATATTACTTTCGGCCATATGATTTTCTTAAATTTACTTTAAGTTTTAATTTCACTTAATTAAAACTTAATTTCGAGCTGTGGTTTCTTCAGATTCCTGAAGAATGGTAGCACAATTACTTAATAACTATTCACTATCTACTAGACATGTGTTCAATCCTTTCCATGATGTATCTCACTGGCTTTCCTCACAGCCCTCTTAGCTCATGGTAGAAAAGAACATTAGAGGAACAGAAAGGGACTGACTTACCAGGGAGGTAAATAGAATATAGACTTTATGAAAAGGAGTTTTATAATCAGACTGCCTAGATTCAGAATCAGTTCAATAGCAAAAAAAAAAAAAAAAAAAAGACTGTGTAAATTTGGTAATGTTCATAATCTTGCTGTGCCTCACTTTCCTTATCAGTAATGTGTTTTACAAATTATGATTGCTTCACTGATTTGGAACTAAATGAGTAAATACATATGAAGGACTTACAAGAGTACCAGGCATGTATTAAACACACAAGAAATGTCAGTCATTATTAGTATCCAAGATCATATAGCTACATAGTGACAGAGTGAGGAGTTAAATCTCAGTCTGAGACCAAGGAAGGGGGTAGATGTTATACCACTTAGGGACATATAAAAAAACGCTGGTCTCCTCCAACTCCCAAATAATCAAAAGAACAAAATATGTCAAAGTGTTATAGTCTTATGCACATATAACATGATATACCTAAATAAATGTGTACGAACATGTAAGATCATCTTTACGATTAGATATTGCTGTTTGTTTATTGTTAGAATTGTTCTAACATTTCCTCTAACTGCTTTTAACGGACTTATGGTAGGATGGACACTGCCACCTGTCTGGATATGAACAATTCAACTTCGTGTTTTCCTTTGCTCAGGTTTTTTTTTTTTTTTAATTTTTTTTTTTTTAACGTTTATTTATTTTTGAGACAGAGAGAGACAGAGCAGGAACAGGGGAGGGGCAGAGAGAGAGGGAGACACAGAATCAGAAGCAGGCTCCAGGCTCTGAGCCATCAGCCCAGAGCCCGACGCGGGGCTCGAACTCACGGGCCGTGAGATCATGACCTGAGCCGAAGTCGGACGCTTAACTGACCGAGCCACCCAGGCGCTCCTCCTTTGCTCAGTTTTTGACTGAGAGACCTTCCCCACCATGGAGTCCGTGTTTCAACATCTCTTTCAGGCCACTGTGCTCTTTGGGGGATGTCTAGGTTTCAGCCATGGGTAGTTTGGGTTCTATCATGTGCGACACTTCTGAAAAGGGCCAGGAAGGTTATTTGGGAAATGAGGAAACATAGGACTGGCGTTGAGAAAGGCTAAAGGAAGTAAAGAACCTGAGGAAGCAGAGCAGAAAAGCAGGAGGAGGACAGCCCAGACACCAGAAGCCCTGAGCAGCCAACCCCTCACATGCATGTTCATAAAATCTACTCTGGGTGCCATCTTCTTGTCCTCTTCTCCTCTGCCCTGAGGCAGCCCCTCCCAGGTAAGTACTGAGGAACGGAAGTGCCCCCGCCCTCAGGGAAGTCCTCTCTTCCCCTGTGGTTTCCAAGGATGTAGTCACCTCTGGGCCCTTTGCAGCCAAGTAAGAATAAAGAGAACCGTGCAGGGAGGAATTCCCAATCTTGTTCTTGAGAATTAAACTGATTTAGAGAATAAATCAAGAAAAGTATTCAATTTCAGGAAACTGACAAAAATGTGCATGTAATGGACTTTTCCTCAGAGAGAGAATCCTACTGCATTATCTGCATTGTCAGCACAGAGCCTAACTCAGAGCTCAATCTCCGGAGCCGTGAGATCGTGACCTGAGCCGCACACTCAACCGACTGAGTCACCAGGCACCCCAGGAGCTAAATATATTTTTAAAGAAAATCTTGTATTACATTCATTTATTATCTTTAGTGTACAGACTTTCGTTCATTTTCTTCACCAAAACTGAAATCCAATACCAACTCCTCTTGTAACTTCTTATATTCTTTATCATTACTAATGATTAACCACAGGGTCTCCTATTGAGCATTTAAAAGTCCGATAGGGGTGCCTGGGTGGCTCAGTCGGTTAAGCATCCTACTTCCGCTAAGGGAATGATCTCTCGGCTTGTGAGTTCAAGCCCCACATTGGGCTCTGTGCTGACAGCTCCGAGCCTGGAGCCTGCTTCGGATTCTGTGTCTCCTTCTCTCTCTGCCCCTCCCCCACTTGTGCTCTGTCTCTCTACCAAAAATAAATAAATGTAAAAAATTTTTTTTAATAAGATGCTACTGTTTAAATATCTGATTTCAATTTTATTAACTTTTGAAATATGCATATGTATGTGTAGATTAGACATATAAAAATGTAAAATTATACTAGATTTAAAGTGTAATTAGGATGCAAATGCAGATATATGTGTATAGTTTCCATTTGGGAAACATCTTTTTGAAAAGATCCTTTCTATTTAGCTATCTTTGGTGTATCTTTGATACAGTCCCATGAGCAGGCACGGTGTATCCAAGTTTTACATATCAAAATAAATTCAGTGGCACATATTTATTATAGAAGACATCTGGCTAGTCATTTATCAGGATCAAAGATGCATAAAATATATCCACTATTCATAAGAATCTTTAAATACATTTTAGATCTTCAGATACATATGATGGATTAACTTACATCATCAATCATTCATTGGGAATCCCCAGATGAGTGTTAATGAGATATTAATTCTTCTGCAGTCACAGAAAGGACAGAATTCTCTGATCAGGACGTGGTCAAGACAAATTTCACTGAAGCTCTACAATAATAAAAGGTGTGAAAAGACTAGAGTAAAGTTCACAAGCTCAAAGTCTTTTAGAAACCAGGCAGGTAATATAAACGCACAGGGCACACAAGGTATAAGTAAACCAGTGTTCAGCTTTTGCACTGAGTTTGCATTTGCACTGAGCCAAAAACATGTCATGCTGCATTAATCTTCTAATATTTTTTTTATTGTAAAATAAAAACCAGACCCACAAAAGCACACAGAAGAGACTATATTTTAATGAATCATTAACCACAAACATATAAAAAATATAACATTGTCAGACAGCCCAGAAACCCCTACATATGCCCTGTCACAATCAAAGACCTTCCTTCCCTCCACAATATCCTCCATATTGATTTTCAAAAAAGCTACCTCCTTGGTATATTTATAGTTTTATCATGCAAGTGTCGATTCCTAAACCCTCTAATTTAGTCTTGCTCATTTTTTAAACTTGATATGTCTTTTATATCTCTTTAATCTATTGGTTCACCCTTCAACTCTGTTATCTTTACAATTTATCTGTTGAAGACTCAGGACTTTGTGACCTGTAGATTTTCCCAATCTGAATTTTACTGATTACATATTCATGGAATAGTTCACCATGTTTCTCTGTCCTCCGTGTTTTCTACAAAGAGACGGCTGGATCAAGAGGTTTGATCAGAATCAGATTTAATCATCAGGGGCTTATGATGTCTGGTTCCCACTCTAAAAACATTTATTAGAAGCCATTGATGCTTGAAGTCTAAGTTCATCAATTCATTTGGGAGCTGCAAGATAATGATATCTAATTCTATCATTAAATTTAGATTAGTAGTCGGCACAATTTCACAAGGAGACGTTTTTCTCCATGTAAAATGGAATAACCCAGTCATAGTATTTATACAGGAAGTGCAGAATAAATGAGCCTTTGCTGTATTTATCCAGTTTTCAAGATAATTTATTGGGTCCATCATACTAAGAAGATGACTAGTCAGTTTAATTTATTTTCTTGCCATCATTATGATCTCATGGATTTAAAAATATTTGGGGGTCTCAAAACATTACAATTGTTAACTCATTGATGCCTAACCTCCTCCATCTTGCTGAATGGGACTCTTTTCAGTTTGACTCCTTCATCTTTTTCATATGATCTTAGTAAACCTGGAGACATTCTTTCTCATTGGGTACCTAAGTAAGTCCCAGAATTATCTTGTGTATCTCCCAATACTGACATGAAATTGATCATTTCTCACAGAAACCCTAGATCTTTCTTCCTCTCTCTTTCCATTTTTCCCTCCTCCCTTCCTTCTTTCTGACAGAAAATGGAACTTGAAGATGTCAATCTGAGTGCTAGAATGCTATGGATACTCATTGCTACAAGATTAGTCACTGTTTCTTGGCTTTTTTAGAGATACAGTTGTGAAATACATAGTTCTGATATTTTGATTTAAATTCAAGTCTACGGGCTTTTTTCTTAACTTCTTTTATATTACACCTGTGTCTTCTCTGGTCTGCATCAACATCTTATATTAAACATAAACAATCTCAACTGATGACACTACCACCAGTAATTATGATTACTAAAAAAGTAAAGTCTTTGTTATTTGAATATACTGTGTCCATTTTCCCCATTTTATACATCCCTATGCAAATATTCTGTACATACCGTTTCCATTTTAACCCTTATTTAATGTAAATTGTAGCTGTAACTATATAGTCTCATTAATAGGAATCTTGGTGAGGTCTTTCTGATTATTTTATTGTCTGCAGCTCGTCATTTAGTAGATTCCTCAAGAAGGGCTCATGGAATCAAAATTCTCTGAGATCTTCCATTTTAGAAACTGCATCCTTTAAAATTAAAGGTCAATTTTGCTCAGTATTTAATTTTGCATTTTCTCTATTTGAGCAATTAAATATTTTACTTCATTTTTTCCCCTAGCACAAACCATTTCTGTTGAAAGATCTACTGAGACTCTATTGTCCTCCTGTATACCTTTGTGTTATTTGTGTGAGATACTCCAGGAGTATTTTTTTTTTCTTTCTTTAAAGTTTAATAATTTTACTATAATATGTCTTGGGTCTGGTCTTTTGTGAATGATATTCTCAGATTCACATAGTGCTCTTTAATACATAACTTAAATATTAATCATTATTATTATTTAGGGGAAGTTTCCTTGAATTATAGATTTTATTATTGGCTCTAATCCCTTGTTTTGGTTTTCTGTATTAGAAATTCTTGTCATCTTTTTTTTTTTTTTTTTGCATGTTCATTGCTTACTTGTCATTCTCTCCTGACTCTTCTTTAAAAATACCTTCTTATACAATATTTTTGCTTTAAAAATTGTTATTGTCTCACTTTGTATTCATTTTGAGGTATAAACCATTATGATTATTCAATTCTGAGTTCTTTTTACTCAGTCTTCATATCTGAAATGACTTTTGCTTTTATTTCCAATTCTTCCAGGAGTTTTGCCATTTCTCATTTTCTTTTCAGAAAAAACTCTTCAGGTTTTAAGATTGTTTTTCTTTCATGCTTTCATTGTGTATAGATAGGCTGTCTGCTTCCTCCCTCACTTTGTTTTTCTTATAGCAACTTTTTATGGGGTTTGACTACAATAATTTTTTGTTACTTTTTACATGAATTTTACATGAATCCAGTTTTCCTGGATTTTTGGGAGGACACTGTGTTCAAATTGTTTTTCTAACTTTACACAGCTCCCTCTTATACAATTTTATATAATGCTTACAAAAATTGTAACCCTCATTCTATTCTTCTTCCTCTTTGTTTCTCTTTACTTCCTGAATAATTTAACGCAAAAGTTTTTAGCTGAGGTTAAGAAAAGTAAGTGTCGGTGGAAAAGGTGGAAAAGGTCTCATATTTTACCCTCTGTGGCTTAAAATATTTACCCAGTTGTGTTCATAACCTCATAACTCACAGTTATTTCTGATTGGGTCATTACTTTACAGTATGTTACACATTTACTTATTTTAAGTTATGACAACCCTAGACCAAGAGGAACATTTGTCCTCAGAGCCAATATTCATCATAGATACCCTTGTTCATGGCGAAATAATTTTTGTATTAAAATTATTTCTTAGTTATGCACTTTGCAGTATATTTTTATAATAGCATTCCTATATTAGCATATGTAGAGATTGAAAATTACATAAAAAACGACTATTTAAATGAGTAATTATAGTGATAACTCACTGAACAATTCATGTACTTACCAGTAGAACAAATTTTAAGACACAATTTCACTTTCACTTCCTGCCAGTCTCCTTTTATTTTTCATGCACTTATTAATAAGACTCTAATAGAGTGAAATTTCATGAAATCACATGTCAGACTTGTATAATGTAGTAGACAATTCAGTCATAATGTTTGAAAAAATGCAAAACAGTTCTTCATATGAACATTATATTGAGTTAGGTTACAACATATAATACAAAATCATTATTGGTGAACCTATTTCTGTGGGAAGATGATATAGGATAGTTTAAGCAGTTTGCAATTTAGTTCTCTAACTTAAAACAGAAAAAATAAAATGAAGATCACAGGGGAATAAAATATTGATGTGGAATTCAGTCTCTCATATACCAGATGTTTGAAGATAGGTAAAGGCAATATTCAGACATGATTGAATACGTGTGCGTTTATGGGTCAGAACTTCTTACCTCAGTGTTTGGCTAAAGTGAAACCCCTACAGCAATGGTTCTATATCATCATCATCATCATCATCATCACCCTTCTGGTGGAGTTATTTCCATTCATCAATACCAGGATAGTCAACATTGTAAAATATCTTTGGGGTGCCTGGGTGGCTCAGTTGGTTAAGCATCAGACTCTTGATTTCACCTCAGGTCATGGTCTCACAGTTAGTGAGATCGAGTTCCATGTCAGGCTCTGCGCTGAGCATGTGGAGCCTCCTTGAGATTCTATGTTTCTCCTTCTGCCCCTCACCCCCTCTCGCACTCTCTCTTTCTCTAAAATAAAAAAAAAAAACAATAAAAATAAATAAGTGAATAAATAATAAATAAAAAAGGCTGCTAGTGGCGTGTCTAAGCACATGTTATTAGTCATAATAAAGGTACACCCAACTGAGTAGTTTATTTCACTGAAGTAAGTTAACGCAATGATGATATAGATTACTAATAGCAATTAGATCTCTCGGTTACTGCTTATAGTGCATTAATGCACGCCACAGCTGTGTGTGATATTCCTGGAGTCAGCTATAAACTAAAGTTCACAAGAGAGTCATAATGGAAGGGGATGGAATTTCCATAGAAAATTAATTATTACAGAGGCATCTTCTTAATAAAATCTAAACATCAGTTAATACAAGTCAGGATCATGTTAAAGCCATTAGTGTTATCAGATAACAAATATTGATAACTACGTCCTTCTTACAGTGATCTGACCACCCTTCCAGGTACTATGGCCCATATATATTTGTATACATAATTATAATGTTATACAAAATATTATGTCTACCATCTTTCTACAACTGAAATTAATATACTATCTAGTTTCCAATAAAATGAATACTTGGCAACTTATATACTTAATATGATCACTTATTAAGTGTGCTTCCGTCTGAGAACCCTTGTACTCTCTCTCTCCTTGGCTAGAAATGTCTTTCACTGCGTATCCACATAGCTCTTGCCCTCATTTATTTCACAGATTGTTAAAAGGTCATCTTAACAAAGAGGTCTTTTCTGACTATCTTTTATAAAATAGCAAAGCCCTCATCCCCAGCATCCTCCATTTATTCCTTTCACAGAACTGATGCAAGCCATACATTTTATTTTAAATTAATGTCTTTCCCCATTAACTGTAACCTTCTCCGTGTCTCCCCTGACTGGAACACTCAGCAAATATTTATTGAATGAATGAATAAATAAAAGTTTGAATGGATGACCTTTTTATTAATACATGTAAACCTCATCACTATAGTTTCAATAAGTTTCTGATTGTAATCATTGGAGAGATCTTAATTTGTAATGATAGACCAATATTTAGCTTAAAATAGAGATTCTGAGTTTCTACTTCTATATATCTATATATTATTATTTTACAGTTATTTATTTTGAGAGAGAGAAAGAGAGAGCGTGAGCAGTGGAGGAGCAGAGACAGAGAGGGAGAGACAGAATCCCAAGCAGGCTCCCCACGGTCAGCACAGAGCCTGATTACAGGGCTCAAACTCACACACTGTGAGATCATGACCTGAGCCAAAACAAAGAGTTGGATGCTTAACCGACTGAGCGCCCCTATATTTTTATTGTATAACATTGCACACACTTGCCTGTACATAAGAATGTTCCCAAAATTCAATTAGAGGAGAATCTAAGAAGGTTTTAAGCTGATAAAAGATTTTCTTCCCTTTCACGACTTTTCCCCTCTGATTTTTCTGTTTCCACTGTGGCCTATAGAAGCCTACAGGTAGGTGAGGGAAGTATCCCCGAGGCCTCGGTGCACTTTGAGTCCTGGCAAAGGACGCTTCTGCAGGTCTTTCTCCCTGTTGGAGTCTTGAGTGAGAAACATAAGACATCTGGTGGTGTGTAAATGTGTGAAACGCATACACACATGTGTGTAAATGTGTGTGTGTGTGTGTGTGTGTGTTATTTTGTATGAGAATATTATAATTAAAGGGGCACCTGGGTGGTTCAGTCGGTTCATGACACAGTGGTCATGATCTCACGGTTCGTGAGTATGAGGGTTCGAGCCCCACATCCGGCCTTGCACTGACAGTGCGGAGCCTGCTTCAGGTTCTCTGTCTCTCTGTCTCTCTGCTCCTCCTACACTCACACTCTCTCTCTCAAAAATAAATAATCATTAAAAAATTTTTAAAGAAGATTACAATTATAATATACCCATGTAGGCAGGGGTCTGACGAAATAGATTTTGATGTTTAGAGCATTCTCTTTTAAGCCATGTGTGCGGGCTTGTGGAACCTAGCTCTACCCATGACTATGTGCGTGACTTTAAACAAATTGCATGCCAGTTTAATTTCTGTATGCATTTCCTATTGCTGTTGTAACAAATTGCCACCAACTTAGGGTCTAAAGCAGCACACATGTACTATGCTGTAATTCTGATGTCAGAAGTTCTGAGGTCAAAGTGTCAATGTGGCTGGGTTTATTCTAGAGGATTTAGGGGAGAATCCATTGTCTTGCTGTTTCCGGCTTCTGGCTTCTTAAGATCACCTGCGTTCCTGGTTTCTTCCATCACCGACACTGGCTGCAAAGCTTCTTCAGATCTGTCTGCCCTCTGCTTCTGTCTTCACATCCCCTAACTGGATATCCAAGATTATCTCCCCATATCAAGATCCTTAATTACATCACATCCACAGAGTCCCTTTTGCCACTTAGGTAACATTACAGTTTCAGGGATTACGATGTGGACATGTTGAGAGGCTGTTACTCTGTCTACTGCAGTTTCCTCTTCATAAAATGAAGACAACAATTGCATTGATTTCCTAAGATTGTTGTGCGATGTCGATGATAGACTCGATGTAAAACATTTAAATATTATCTGACTCTTAGGAATGTGATTAATGTAATTTGGGGACTGTTTAGGTTTCTGAGTGTTGTATACGAGTGCAACTGTACAAAGCATATATGGGATTGAGACACTGCAGGTATATGTCAGTGGAACATGTGTGTATGCATGTATACATGTGTCTGATGAAGTTTATATGTATGTGCATGAATGCGTCCATCTGAAGCTGTGGGTTTTAGTTTCTTAAGAGGCATTCTAGGTAAATGGGCGATGGTCCCTGCTTCAGCTTTTGTGTGATGAGACCAAGGAACCGGGAGTCTTCCTAATGCACTCTAATGAGGTGACAGGGAGCCTAAGCTTCTGGGCCACCATCACATGCCAAGAGTAACCAGTTCACTCTCCGCTCTTGCTGGGAGCCGGGGTAGTCAAACAGCCCACCCTGAGCCCCAAACAGCAGAGACTCATTGAACAGTAGTCTTTAATAGAAGTTTATTTTGGAATCCTGGGAGAAAAAAAATAAAAATGTATGGGATCCTGCATTAAAAAATATCGATCGTTTTTTCACCCAAGAAGTGCTTACCGATAAAATTAAGTTCATGATAATGTGATGATCTAAGAGTCTATGAGTGATGGGCTGGTGGTGTCACTGTGGCCTGACTAATGGAAAGGGTGGTGCCCGTTGTGATTTGCATTCACAACGTGGTGGTGATGTCACCGTGGTTTCCTGATAAGAGTAATAGTGACGAGTCTTTGCCGTCTACATGTTTAGGTGGGTAACAAGTTTTCCAAGGTATTTAAATTCAATGGTGCAAGTACATTACATGCCCCATTAATTATGTCATGTAATGGGAATACAATACACAAAATAATGCATCTCAAAAAAAAAGAGGAGGTTAAATTGTCCTTTTGCAATCATTCAACTATTTTAGAATTAGGGTAATGAAACTCTGGAAATGTTGTTAGCCTGCCTGGAACAGGTCAGACCCCAGGGAAGAGATCTATTCATTTCTTGGAGTCAATTAGGCTGCATTGCGAGTTAAAATTTGCTTTAAATCCCTAAACAGTAAATTTGTCAGTTTCCAGATACCAAATAGCATCTTAGATGTGATTCATTTGGATTCTACTACTACTGAAGTAATAACAGTTCAGGAAACCTAGGCTGGGATTTTCCATTGCTCTTGCCACAGAAATCCCACCTTTCTCTTGAGGAAGCAGATTAACAAGTTTGCACCTAGAGATGTTTAACCCACTTAAGATAAAATGAAAACTGTATGCAAACTCCTTTCCATAGAGAAGACTCGCCAAAGAATTCCCTACCCAGTAACCAAACCTAAGTCCACCAAACAAATGCAGCAAAGCCAATCACTGGGACATAAGGTTTGCAGCAAAGGAAGGGGTTATTTGAGAGGCAGTTGAATGAGACTGGAGGACAAGTCTCAAATCTGCCACCTTGTGCTGGGAGAGAACAAGATTTTTATAACCACAAGGGTTGTGATTACATAGATATCGGTGAAAACGGTGGGGCAATTTATGACTTGGTGAGGAAAGATCGAGCGTGCACATTGAGCAAACACAGATGTAACATAAATCCCATGTCATGTTGGGGTGGAGAATTAACATCAGAACAAGGCAAAACTCAGGCCCTGATGACAGGAGGTTATCTAGGACAAGGAGATGGGTTATAGACATCCTCCACGAGCTGGTATAAACTGGCTGGGGTCTCCAGCTCTTTATCTCAGGTAAGGAATTCAGAGCCTTTCTTTTCCTAGGCTGAAACTCTATCAGTTGACCTTGAGTCCAGGTTTCTGTAGAGACAGCTAGTGGACTTGTTGGTGGGGATCTGAAAAGACACAATAGCTGATTAAAGGGAAACAAGTCTCTGAAAAACCAACATTAAATTTTGTGCTACTTTCAACCTCATTAACCCTATGAAGCATGGTTTCACCAGTACCTTATTAGCTTAGTTCAAGTTTCTGAATGTAATTGCAAGAAAAAAGATCAATTTATATTGTTATTTGATTCATGCTTTTCACCCCTTCAGATTGGTTTCCTTCCAATCATCATAAATTAGTAACGTTTATAAATTATTGAAAACCTTTTGTTGCTAAACAAATATTATGTTTAGGAAACCAATTTAAAATATAAATGCATTGTTTAACACACATTTTTATGTAGAAGTTATCTTTGAGCTACAGGTTTCCTGTTTGCTCCTTCTAAAATATTTTGTAGACCTTATTTAGTAATAACACATGGCTTCATTTCCTCTCAGAAGTCTTAAAAAAGAAAAAAAAGCAATTCAATAGAATACTCTGGTTAGTGACATAATAAAAAACCAAACCTTTAACAAGCATATTACCCAGGTTAGATTTTATTTTTATTTTTCTGCCCTACTGAAACTTTTTCCTCAGTGATATTGAAAGACAGGGTTTGCTCTGAGGATCAAAAGAAGTAGAATATATGAAAACTCACTGGGTAAATAATTATAGGAGTAGCCTAATGTGAGAAGTAAGGGTGATGATTCATTTTCAGAAATACCAAATAAAAGCTGTGTTGCCTAATTAACAGTTCGTTTACAACCTATTGGAAATATGTATGACCAACCCCCCCCCCCCCGCCCCAGTGGAGTCCCAAAGCCTGAGACACTTCACTTCCTGATTCTTTTTCCCCTCTCCATTTCTCATTTTAGTGGGCTTTGCAATGAGCATGCGCCAAAGAACAGGAGGAGGAGGGACTGAAAGTCTGCATCACCTCAGACGACTTTTCTCTTATGTGGGCATAGGCGACATGGGGTGAGGCTGTGATCTCTGCAGTACTCAGCCAATGAGGAGCCAGGGGAGGGACTTGCATGCTAGGAGATAAATTGTCTGCTGTAACTGCACCAACTGTGCCTGTAGGTCAGACACCTACTCTTTCAAGAACATTGATGAAAACCTCCCTTCACTATGCTTCCAGTCTCCACCTCCCCCCTTTGATTGGGTCAGTGGGGCTTATGCTTCACGCCTAATGTTGCATGTTCTCTAGGAACTTTGTGATTATTAGATGGTACTTAACAGTAAAAAACAAACTAAATTTAAAAAGAAATAGATGCTTATGCTGTAGCCTCTTTAAAATCACATGTTGCAAGTCCTACCAAACTGTTCTGGAATCCAACATTTTTGCCCTCCAATTGCTTTGTCATGACAACTGCAAGGAATGGCACCTTGATTACTCATATGGCAAACACTGCAGTAACAGTAGAGCAAAAAACCGACTCAAAATCCAAGGTATGATGAGTCTAGAAATAATCAACTCAATAAGGAAACTGAGTCATAATTATGATGAATGACCTCAGTTCTGTTCACGTGTGGATAATGGCAAAGCTGCCTTCCAGGCTCTGTAGTCAGTCTTATTGGCATTCGATTATTTTTCCTTAACTTTTATGGGTTAATTGGAATGAACTAGAAATATCACCGATGTGCCAGTGAGACAAAATAATGGTTATACCCACTCATTGTACTGATAGATAATACCAGTTTTAGAAATTGCCACAATGTCTCCAAAGAGGGAGTGGGATAGTTATAAGAGTTTGGGGTCTAGGTCACTGATAGATACATTATTTGTAAGTCATTGATTAGTTGCTTGAATTATAAATACCTAATTTTGGAGGTTTAAAAATAAAGGTATGGTTGAATTCAATTGAATTCAAATATATAATTTTATTTTTTATGTTTTCTTTATCAATTAGAACTTTAAATTCTAATTTTTAAATTCACCTCTCTCTCTCTTAAATTACTTATTTAATTGAATTTTACATTTACCTTTATAGAGTTCTGTATACTAAATCCAAAGATAAGTTTTATAAAAGTTTATTTGTGTCTAGTCTCTTTTGAAATTTTATTTAAGCTAAGAATTCTCTCCTCAAGGAAATGAAGGTGCATGCAAAATATTACAAATAATTCCAGGGGTTCAAGGAATTCTTAAAGTCCATTCATGAAATTTTTGGAGAAAATTTTGTTTAAGGATTAAACACCAGAGAAAGAATCTTTAAAAACTAAGAATAAGAGAGGTCACCCACCACTATTATTCTTTTTTCAAAAGTTTCTAGAAGCAAGAGATTAAACAAATTGGAAAGCTAGAATAATTAGGAGACAAATTATTATTTTTGCAGACATCGTGATTATGTACTCAATCCCAAGAGAACCTTGAATTATTCCAAAAAATTATAATTAATGTGTTCAGTTAAGCATCTAGACACAAGTAATACATCCCAAAATTAATAGCTTTCATGTATCCCAGCAATATCCAGGTGAGCATGTAATAGGAAAGAAATAGTATTCCATTCAAAATATTAATGGAAAGTGTGAATGTGCAGGAGTCTGAAACAAGAAATGTACAGGAGCTGCCTAGAGAAAACTACGAAGTTCACTGACAGGTGAGGAGGTAGATTTAACAAGAGGAGTGGCACAATTCACTCCAGGAAAGGTAAACAAAATAGTATAAAGATACAATTCTTCAAAATTTCATAAATGCCTAATACAATTTCAATTAAAATTCTGGTGACATCTTGTTGGAACACAAAAACTTGCTTCTGGAATTAATATGAAACTAAATATGAACTGGCAAAACTATGAATAAATTATAAATATCATATTAATGATGACAGACATCCTGTCTGAAATAATACAATATTTTATACAACTGGAACAGTTAAAACAGAGCAAGCAAAGCGGTACTAACAAAAGAATCCGTGGAGAGATTGATGGAATTGAATATTTACCTGAAATAAAACCTAGTACAAGTTGACCAAATATATTCTCTGGGATTTTATTAGGTAGTCTCTTTCTTTTATTATGTTTTGGAAGAAGGCTGGATTGAGGAAAGGTCTAAATCCAAATGATTTTCGAAAACTCTAGATGAACGTAATTTAAACGCATTATGTTATATATAAAACAATAGAAATATATAATATAAAAAATCTTTAAGAGAGGAATACAAATAATCATCATTAGCAAATAAAGGTATTATTTATAAGCAATCTTCCAAGATGAGGAATATAATACAGAATACCCTGTCTTGGAATTTATATGGCATGATGTATACATGTCATATATATATATACATGTATATGCATATATGTATATGTATATACATGCATACATATATATATATATAAATTGTTATAATCCAACTTTTGATTTTAGAAATACTGGCAGATTATTTGGATGGGAAAGGGTGAAAATAGATATTTAACTGATAAAATTCCTAAAGATAATAATAATGGAAGACATAACAGAGAAAATCTATTTCAGATTTGAACACTTAAAAATGAAGAATTTTGGGGGATTCATACAAGCCATGAATATTTTTTAAATAAAGTGTGAAATCATAATAAATATTACAAAAGGGTTAATATTCACAATCTAAACATTTAACTTTAGTAATAGTGGCAACAGATGACATTCTTTTTTTTTTTTAATTTTTTTAGTGTTTATTTATTTTTGAGAGAGAGACAGAGTGCAACCAGGGGAGGGGCAGAGAGAGGGAGACACAGAATCTGAAGCATGGTCCAGGCTCTGAGCTATCAGCACAGAGCCTAACACAGGGCTTGAACTCACTAACTGCAAGATCATGACCTGAGCCGAAGTCAGACACTCAACTGACTGAGCCACCCAGGCACCCCTGATGCCATTCTTATAATGTTACTTAATTTAATGAAAACAATAATCTAAAATGGAAGTTTTTTAAAGTTTTATTTAACTATCAATATGCCAAATTAAACATAAGTCAGTAGTAATTTAAAGATTGCTTTAACTATAATCATTATTGTTCCTGTTATTAAACATTATCATTTCACTTCAGTCAATATGGGTCACAGAAAGAGATAATTTCCGGATTTTGTTCTTAAGTCTCTACATGTAATCAGGATTTTTTTTTTATTGTTGTCAACATTATTATCTTTATCATTAACATCTCATTTTGGCTTTCAAAATAATCAGATAATTTCTAGGCAGACTGCTTATTTTTATTAAACTTACTAAATTTTATTAATATTTAGAGGTAACATTCACAACAGAAACATCTAGAGTTTTTGTTTTTGTTTTAAGCAAAGGCATAGATTTTACTTTTAAGATACCAACTTTCCCTTTTTTCAACAATTTGTATAATGGAGTTTAGTCTTTCTATACCAGCAATTTTACACTGATTGCTTCGAAGAGGAACAGAGAGCTATCAAATAAATGGGATGTTTTATTCTGTGTTCATATCTTAATTTTATTTTGGTGAATTATAATGATGTTTAGGACAAACTGGTGAATTGCCATCATGACCATAAGGATACAACAAAAACTGAGTAGTACTGCATTGACATATCGAGGATACCTTAGTTTGACCTCAGGTGCTAAAGAAACAACATATAATTTCAGATGACCAACTAAACAGCTGGATCCCAAATTAAGAGAACAGATTATTTTATGAGCCAACACATTTTGACAATTAATTTTTTGATAGGCTCACTCTAAGGAACCAAGAGATAATAATGTGTACTGGTAAGTTATTTCAGTGTTTTAAGTGAATTGAACATACTGTCCTGGATGATTTCTGATTTATAGAAATCATTAGATTCATAATTTGGGGGTTTAAGATCTCACTCTTAGCTGATAAAAGCCCAGTTCTACATTTCACATTCCTGTAACCTTGTTCTCAGCCTTACTATAAAGTGAGGTAAAACGCTACTTCAGAAACGTAATTTCTCTTGTGGTAAAGGAAGATTTGATAGGATTAATGGAGGCCAGGCAAGTTCCAAGCCATGACAACATATAAAAACTGTATTCTCCAATTACAGCATTCAGCTGGCATTTCAGGTTCCTGCATCAAGAGTAGCTGGGGATATCAATTAGAAGCTGTACCCATAGTTTATACCCATGGATAAATTCACCTTCAAAGGCCACGGATGTACAATTCTGTATGTTTCATGTATTTAAATTATTTAAAAAATATGTGTGCTGCCTCAACAAAGTAGGCTTAGAAGGAATGTACCTCAACATAATAAAGGCCTTATATGAAAAACTCATAGCTAACATCATACTCAATAGGGAGAAAGTGAGAGCTTTCCCCTAAGGTCAAGAACATGACAGGGATGTCCACTCTCACCATTGTTATTATTCAACATAGTACTGGAAGTCCTAGCCACAGCAATCAGAAAACAAACAGAAATAAAATGCATCCAAATTGGTAAGGAAGAATTAAAATTTTCACTCCTCCCAGCTGACAAAATATTATATACAGAAAACCCTAAATATTCCACCCCCAAACTACTAGAACTGGTAAGTGAATTCAGGAAAGTCACAGGTACAAAATCAATGTGCATAAATCTGCTGCATTTTATACACTAAAAATGAAGCAGCTGAAAGAGAAATTAAGAAAACAACCCCATTTATAATTGCATCAAAATGAATAAGATACCTAGGAATAAACCTAACTAACAGATAGAAGACCTGTACTCTGAAAACTATAAAACATTGGATAAAGAAATTGAAGATGACACAAAGAACTGGAAAGACATTCCATGCTCATGGATTAGTAGCACAATATTGTTAAAATGTCTACACTAGCTAAAACAATCTATACATTTAATACAGTCCCTATCAAAATAACAAAAAACATTTTTCGCAGAACTGGAACAAACAACCCTAAAATTTGTAACCACAAAGGACCCTGAATACCCGGAGCAAGCTTGAAAAAGAAAAAGCTGGAGGCATTACAACTCGATATTTCAAGTTATATTACAAAACTTTACTAATCAAAATAGTATGGTACTAGCACACACACACACACACACACACACACACACACACAAATAGGCACATAGATCAATGGAACAGAATAGAAAACCCAGAAATAAACCCAGGATTATATGGTCAATTAATATTTGACATAGCTGGAAATACTATCCAGTGGGATTTCCCAACAAATGGTGTTGGGAAAACTAGACAGCTACATTTTAAAAGAATGAAACTGGACCAATTGCTCATATCATACTCAAAAATAATTTCAAAAAGGATTACACACCTAAGTATGAGATCTGAAACCATAAAATCTTTGAAGAGGGCACAGGCAGTAATTTATCTGACATCAGTCATAGCAACATTTTTCCAGAAATGTCTTCTGGGTCAAGAGAAGGAAAACAAAAATAAACCATTGGGACTACATCAAAACAAAAAGCTTTTGCACAGTGAAGGAAATAACTAACAAAACTAAAAGGCAACCTATAGAATGGGAAAAGATATTTACAAATGGCACATCCAGTAAAAGGTTAGTACCCAAAATATCTAAAGAACTGATGTAACTCAAAACTCAACACCCAAAAAGCAATTCAATCAAAAAATGGGCAAAAGCCATGAACAGACATTTCTCCAAAGAAGAAATCTTGATGGCTAACAGACTCATGAAAAGATGACCAATATCATTCATCATCAGGGAAATGCAAATCAAATCTACAATGAGGTATCACTTCACACCTGCCAGAATGACTGAAATCAAAAACACAAGAAACAGCAAGCATTGGCAAAAATGTGGAGAAAAAGGAGCCCTCATGTACTATTGTTGGGAATGCAAACTGGTGCAGACACTATGGGAAACAGTGTGCAGGATCCTCAAAAAGTTGAAGATAGAACTCTCCTACAATCTAGTACCCCCAAAATATAAAAACACTAATTCAAAGGGATACATGCAACCCTATGTTTATTGCAGCATTATTTTCAAAGCCAAATTATGGAAACAACCCAAGAGTCCACTGATAGATGAATGGATAAAGAAGATGGTAGAATATTATTCAGCCATAAAAAAGAATGAAGTCTTGTCATTTGCAGCAACATAGATGGAGCTAGAGAGTATAATGCTAATTGAAATAAATCAGTAAGAGAAAGATAAATACCATATGATTTCACTCATGTGGAATTTAAGAAGCAAAAAAAAAAAAAAAAGAACAAAAGAAAGAGAGAGAGAAACCGAGAAACTGACTCTGAACTATAGAGAACAAACTGATAGTCATCAGAGGGGAGGTGGGTAGGGGGATAGGTGAAATAGGTGATAGCGATTAGGGAGGCACTTGTGCTGAGCATTGGGTGATGCATAGAATTGTCAGTCACTGTATTGTACACCTGAAGCAAATATAACACTGTATGTTAATAAAATTAAAATAAACTATTGAATAAAAAAAGACTGTAGTAAATTTTTTAAAAAAGTATGTACTAATTGAATAAATGAAACTGCATTCCACCTGTTTAAGTCACACAGCTTCCTGTTGTAATGCTGTGTGTGTGTGTGTGTGTGTGTGTGTGTGTGTGTAAAGCACTCTCACATTAAAGTATATTTCTATTACAATCATCATTAGGTAGATGAGAGAGTTTGGACCCAAAGAGTTTAACAACTTTGCCTAATACACTGGGGACATTGACAGCCTTGCATCCTCTTAATTCCCAACCCCCTCTATCTTCTCTATTTTTGGAGTCCAACATTATACTCTGCAAAGTAAGAGATTAATAGGGATTTTGTTGTTGTTGTTATTCTGTTTTTTGTTTTGTTTTGTTTTGTTTTGCTTTTACATCTCTGTTTGCTTTGTGTCACTGCCTCCCACTTGGGCTGTCACATTGCCTTTAATATAATTAAGGGTTAAATTCAAATCAGTAATTTTGCATTAAGTATTTCTTGGTGTCAGGAACTGTGCTAGGCATTTGTAGTTCAATAATGAGTAAACAACTCATTCTCTTCTAACAGAGACTCTCTTCTAACAACTACACTTTTCCCTGAAGAACAGAACTATTCCACAATGTGATACAATGATAATACTATTAATAGTAAGGGTAAAAATAAATTGAATCATAACTAAAATTCTTTAGTGTTTTATGACAACACTTTTCCTGCATACTTTGCCTATAAACTGGATAACTCAGTTTTTTCCTTACAATGTCTTAAGAAATATTCTTATTTTCTTCATTTTGTGAATAAGAAACCTGAGGCACCAAGTAGTTAAAAAAATACGGCCAAAGTAAATGCCAGTGATAATATTAATCTGAACACTATTATTTCCAGGGGCTTCTCTTGAAACTATTATACTGTACTGCCCTCTCAATTGAAATGTATACTATTTTATAAAATTGATATTGAGGAACATTTAGGGTTAAAGAGAAGTGACCTCAAGGATACTTCACAAAGGAAATAAAAGTTAAGATGGGTCTTAGCACATGAGTTTGATAGGCAGATACAAGGCAGCTAAGAGTATCGTATAGAAACCACATCATGGGGAAAAGCATTAACCTATGAGAATATATGTCTTCGCAGGGTGTAAGCTTCATGAGGACAGAGATTACGTCTGCTTTGTGCATTGCTAGATCTCCAGTGCCTAGACGAGATGCTGGGTTATTTCTAAATGACAGCAGGAACAAAAATCATATGCCATTACATTTTATGTTGTAAGCCATAAACAAAATTGCTGGTAGTTTTATGTGCACATTAAAATGCTCACTGCAAGCATAATATGCTAAACTATTTTTGTTTTAGAGAGCATGCAAGTGGAGGAAAGGGGTAGAGGAGGGAGAGAGAGAGAGAGAGAGAGAGAGAGTCTTAAGCAGGCTCCACACCCAGTGCAGAGCCGGACATGGGGCTCGATCTCATGACCATGAGATCATGACCTGAGCCGAAATGAAGAGTCAGACGCTTAACTGACTGAACCATCCATGCATCCTGCAATGGAATTTTTATAGAAATGGGTCCTAGATAAATGACCCCAAACCATAATCAAACTTAAGTGCCGTGGCAACAGTAATTTTGAAACGTACATTTTATTCAATTATAATCACCATGATTAAAAAATACACTGTCATACTAGAGTAGCCCATGTAATTGATCAAGAAACTGCTGGCCATGAATTGGTGGGGTCATGTTTGCTAGTGCCCTAGTATCACAGGCCAATGTTACTACTGGAAAGTCCACACTCACAATTGAATGATGCACAGACTTCTCAGTGAGGAGGTCATAGTCCCTTGGAGGTCTTCTGAATTTTCATAGCACTGGGGGTAACACGGAAGTGACCTTTGGAAGGTGCGTCTTAAAGATCTCCTTGCCAAAGAGTTGTGATACTGGGGAGTTGCCTTTTCATCTCTCTCTGGAAAGGACTCTTCAGCCTTGCACAAATTATGCTTTTTTTTTTTTTTTTTTGGATGCGAACTCAGCTGTTGATTTATGTAGAAAAATGTCAATGCTTCAATGATTCCATAATGATTAATGAAAATAAAACTAGGAATAGATGAAACATGAGATGACTTTTATATTCAGTCATTAGTAGCCGTATAGGGAGTTCTGAAAGGCCCATTAAAATAGATTATTATAACAAGGCAAATTAATGGTTTCTTTAGAGTTTAGAAAATAAACTTGATTAGTTATATGAAAAATTCATTACCAAAAATCATTTTTCATATCTGAATAATAAATTACAGACTATGTACAACCAATTTAGATCCATTTTTGTGATGACATATTTGACCTGCTTTTGTTTATGGAATAAATGCAGCTGCTAAATGTGTTTATATAATAACTAATTAATGGTTGATGGTCCATCAGCTTGATCTATGAACTGTGTTGTTAAGAAAGCAAATAGAAATTACCAAAATGTGTGCCATGCCCTGAAGTAGCCAAGATTCTTCTGGGGAAAATATTTTGAAAGAGTTTTTTAGCAAAGTGTATTTTATTATATATGCACAATAATATGTAAATGAAATAGCTCACATCAGAAGTGCTGTTTTTCCTCAAGTAAACTGATTACCCACAGAATCTTTGCTCATCTCTTTCTATTTAAAACTAATACACATTAATTTCAAAATCTCGTTTTAAAATAATACATTTTGATGTGAATAACTCTTAAGGGGCAATTGAAGTGATGGGGGAAACTTTGCTTTTTATAATAGAAATTTTATACATATATTGGATTTATGCACGTTGACATTTTTTGTATTCAAAATAAGAATATGAAAGTTAACTTTAAATTTCTATTTAAATCATGGCTGGAGAGCAGGCGTTCGCCTCCTCTTCCTTCTGAAACCTCATTGTTATTCAGTGAAAACTACACAAAGGAATAATCTCTTAAAGCCTAACAAGAAGCATATGATGTGGTTATCAGCAGATGAGAACTCTAAATAAATCTCTGGAAAATGGAATATGGAATGCAAATTGATGGATGAAATGATGGAAACAAGCCACCATCTAGGGTTAGTGTTCAGGTGAAATTCACAGCTTAAGTGAAACTGCTTTGAGACCCCTCGTCCAAGCAATTGGCAGAGCAGAGGGTACTAAAAAATGAAGATCGATCCCATATTTAACTACGGAATAGCTAGGGAACTTGACCATCCTTTATACCTTCCTTCATATGAGAGGAGAACAGCCAGTTTTTACTCCCTCATCAAACAATAAAACGATTTCCTCAGTTTAGTGAATTGTTTGGTTCCTAGTATTGGAAGTTAGCACTTCCCAGTTAAGAGCTCTTCCCTCTGGCATTACCTAAATACTACACTAACTTAGTAGGAAACACAACAACTGGATTTTTCTTTTTCTTTTTCTTTTTGCTATGAAGATTCAATCCATGAAAACCAGCAGCATGAAAGGGGGGAGGGGACTAAAGGAAAATCTTAATGCCATAATGGAAGGAGAAAAAGAATTGTGTATAAAACCAGATCAATAAAAGAAAATAAGTCATAGGAGGAAAAAATTGCAAGGTATCATTTGGAGTTGAAACGGACTAGAATACAATGTGTTTTGTTTCGTTTGTTTTGTTATTCATTTATTTTTTTAAGGAAGTTACTTCTTTAGGGCAAACAAACAAAATCAAAGAAGGGAATAACCTGGGATTCAGGAAACAGTGAATGGAAGACAGGAGTGTGGTGTGGTGAAATCTTAGAGTGGCAGCTGTGTGCAGAACAGATCTCAGTAAAGCAGAAGTTTGAAAAGTCTACAAAGCAGTATCTCTGGCAAAGCGACTAGAAGAGATGATGAAACTCCAGATAGGGGAAATACTTTGTGGAGATGAGAGACATTCATTATACTTTTGTTAATAGAAAAGAAAGCCAATTAAAAGCCTCAGGAAGCAAAATATGTGGAAGAACATCATCATTTACATAAAAAACACACTATTCAATGTGATTTGAATTTAAGTGAACATGGGAGAGGAAGAGACAAAATTGATTTTGCTTTGATGCTGGAAACATTTTCTCTAAGTGGTACGACAGCTGTGATGTTGGGTCTAAAGAAAAAGAAAACAATTAGCTCTGATACTTAATAAATCCACACAATAGGGGCGCCTGGGTGGCTCAGTCGGTTGGGTGTCCGACTTGGGCTCAGGTCATGATCTCACTATCCGTGATCTCACTATCCGTGAGTTCAAGTCCCGAGTCGTGCTCTCTGCTGACAGCTCGGAGCCTGGAGCCTGCTTCAGATTCTGTGTCTCCTTCTCTTTCTGCCCCTCCCCCACTAGCGTGCGCGCGCGCGCGCGCGCGCGCGCGCTCTCTCTCTCTCTCTCTCTCTCTCAAAAATAAAATAAAAACATAAATTTTTTTTGAATAAAAAAATTCACTCAATAATTTCTCTATGTAATATACAATTTATATTATAATAAAATAATATATTACATACTTACATATTTATATAATAATATTATATATCCATAGATATATTATTTTCTAGAATTTGGAAATTAACTGTAGAGAAAGCCAGAAGACTTACCTGTCATCACAGTACAGAATGCAAACAGTATCAGGTAAAGTTTCAGGCAGAAAATATTGCAAGGATAAACGGTGGAGGGAGTCTGCAGGAAAGTTGCTCTAAAATTTTTATCTTCAATAGTGGAACACTTGAAGAAAGTGTATCAAGCAGGTAAGGAACAGCGGTTTAAGCACATTTTGTATTTAGTGGCATCTAAGAGCATCATACTGCAAGATCATTACCACTAGTGTTGAATAATTCCATTGTCTGTATGGCCTTGTTTGTTTATCCGTTCTCAAGGGCGTCTTGGTTGCACCCAAGGTGTGGGGATCATGAATGAAGCTGCTATAAACATCTACATTCGGGTTTTGGTGTGGACGTTAAGTGTTCATCTAATCCGGGTAAATACCAACGAGTGCAATTGCTGGATCACATGGCAAGGTGATGTCTAGCTTTCTAAGAAACAGCCAAACCGTCTTCCAAAGCGGCTGCACCAGTCTACATTTCCTTCTCCACGTCCTTGGGAGCACTTGGTATCCTCAGTGTATTGGGTTGTAGCCATTTTAATAGTGGCTGGAGGTATTCATTGTTGTTTTAATTTGCATTCCTCTGAGGATATAGGACCCTAAGCGTTGTCTCATACACTTATTTGCCACTTGTATATATTCTTGGTAAGATGTCTTCAGATCTTTTGCCCATAGTTTAATCAAGTTATTTTAAGAGTTATTATATATTTTGGATCACAGTACTGTATCAGGTATGTGTTTTGCAAATACTGTTTCCAAGTCTAAGGTTTGTCTTTTCATTCTCTTGACATTCTCCCTCACAGAACAGAAGTTTTTAATTTTAACAACGTTCAGCTTATCAATTCTTTCTTTCACGGATTGTGTCTTCAGTGTTGTTTTTAAAAAGTCACCACCAAACCCATGGTCATGTAGATTTTCTTGTATGTTACCTTCTAGGAGTGTTAGTTTTTCATTTTATATTTAGGCTATAATGCATTTTGTTAGTTTTTGTGAAGGGTGTAAGATCTGCGTCTAGAATCAGTTTTTCCATGAAAACGTCCAGTTGTTCTGTCATCATTTTATGAAAAGACTATCATTGTTTCATAGTATCGTAGTTTCTTATTTGTCAAAGAAAAGAAGCCTATTTTCGTACTTGTATCAGTCTAGTTTCTAAATTGCTTAATTAATTTTTTTTTTATTTGAGAGAGAGAGAGAGTGAGTGGGGGCTGGGGGGAGAAGGAGAGGGGCAGAGGGAGCAAATCTTAAGCGGGCTCTACACTCAGCATGGAACCCAACATGGGGCTCCAACCCACAACCCTGGGATCGTGACTTGAGCCGAATGCAAGAGTCAGATGCTCAACCAACTGAGCCACCCAGGTGCCCCTATGTATGACGTTTTAAAAGCTGGTATAACATGTATAACAATTATTTTCACTGCCACCCTTTGGAGGTGTTTCTGACCTAGTAACTGGAAGAAACTCAGGAAAGAAAACATAAGAAGAGAAACTTAGGGAAAAGTAGACTTTTTAAAATTAAGTCTAATTTGTTGATACAAAATTACATGTAAGAATTGCACACCTAAAATTAATGGCCAAAATGTACATCATCCACCTCATTTCCTGTTACAAGAAACTATTCCCTGGGAGTAAATGCTAGTTAAGCCTGTGGGTTCAGGCCCATTTTCTAACTTGTGTTTCTCTGCTCTCCGTATTCTGATGTTCAGGTCTGTATAGCATCCATCTCTCGGGCACTGTTTTATAAATGCCTTTGGCTCATTTTACTGTGTACAAATTTGATCCATTCAACAAGCAGATATCAAATATGTAATACGTATCAGATTGTGCTAAGGTAGTGCATCTTTTGTGACCGAAAGTGCAATAAAACCAAACTACTCGTGTTTTAGGTATCCGTTATAATTCAACAGTGTCAAAGCACTGAATATGATGGAAAGAGACTTTTTTTCTTATTTAGAATATTGGAAATATTTTGACTACCTGCCACTTGTTAATTCTACTAATGTTTCACAATGTGTAAAATAGTCAACAAATTGAGAAAATTGACACTTTATGTGTTATAAGGCAGTATTTACACCTCTAGAATACCTCTCAGAAGAAACAACTTTTGAGAAAGTAAAACTTCTTAGTATATTACTGCAGAGAATTTGAGATGTTTGTGTGCAATAAATGAACTCCATAATAAGTATTATTTTTATGATTTTTGTTTTCTGAGTTTATATCTACCAGTGAGAGAAGAAATGAAGATAATTTACCTGAAGGTACCCTGGCGTGTATGTGGAGAAAGACAGGGATGGAGAGGGGTAGAGAGATGGGGGAAGTGAAAATTTAGAAGCTTAGATTTTATTATCACATATTCCCTGTATGGTTATTTGATGAGTTTTGTTAACAGTATTGCTATTGTACTGAGGTCTTGGCAAATTTCAGGAGGATAACATCTTGAAACATTTACTTTAGGAGAAAAATTATTTCCTTGATTCAACTTAAACATAGAAGGAGCTAGAAAAGGGTAGCTCAAATAGAAGTCATTTTTAAAATTAGTTACATGGATATTTCAAGAAGAAATGAAGATTGGGGATAAAAACAAGAAAGAAAAAAATGAGGTACTTTTCTATGAAAGCGACCATTATAAATACCATTTTGGTCTAATATTTGTCTCAGATATTTCTAGAAAACTTTTATATATTTTCTAGTTTCTTTTACTAAAAAGTGAACTTATAGTGGGAATGTAAATTGGTGCAGCCACTATGAAACAGAGTATGTAGGTTTCTCAAAAAATTAAAAACAGAGGGGCGCCTGGGTGGCTCAGTCAGTTGAGCGTCCGACTTCAGCTCAGGCCATGATCTCACAGCTCATGAGTTCAAGCCCCACGTTGGACTCTGTGCTGGCAGCTCAGATCCTGGAGCCTGCTTCTGCTTCTGTGTCTCCCTCTCTCTCTGCCCCTAACCCACTCGCATTCTGTCTTTCTCTCTAAAATAAATAAACATTAAAAAAAAAGTAAAAACAGAAATACCACATGGTCCAATTATTCTACTTGTGGATACTTGTCTGAAGGAAACAAAAGCACCAACTCCAAAAGATATCTGCACCCTATGGTGCAGCATTATTAATGGTAGACAAGATATGGAAACAATATAAGTTTCCACTGATGGATGGGTGGATAAGGAAATTGTTGTGTTTATTTATAATGGAATATGATTTAGTCTTAAAAAAGAATAAATTCTTACCATTTGGAAAAATGTGGATGGACTTTGAGGGCATTATGCTAAGTGAAATAAGTCAGACAAAGAAGGACAAATACCATTTGATCTTTCTTATACATGGAATCTAAAAGAAAAACAAAAAACATTCATAGATACTGAGAACAGATGGGTGGTTGCCAGAGGCAGGGGTTGGGGGTGGGAGAAATGGTTGAAGGGGGTCAAAGGGTTAAAAATAAAAGAAATAAAAGAAATCGAAATGAAAGAAATAATAAAAGTAGAAGAAAAATAAAAGAAATAAAAGGGTAAAAAAGAAAAGATGCCTTTCTGATTAAAAAAAAAAAAAAGTTGACTGGGGCACCTGGGTGGCTCAGTTGGTTAAGGGTCCAAATTCGGCTCAGGTGGCGATCTCAGGGTTAGAGGCCCACATAGGGCTCTCTGCCATCAGCATGTAGCTTTAGCACATCAATAGGGTCGTCAATACATCAGTTCATCGTGAACATAGAATCTTACAGTAGGCAGTTTGGTTTCAGTACCCAAAGGATTTTCAAACCTAAACTTACTGATTTATAAGCAGATTGCTGCCACTGAATTTCTAGTCAAACATCTGCAATATCAGCACCACCACCCCCACAATATCACAATCCCCACTGTTTTGCTCAATTACACAAGTGGCAGCATTTATATTCATATTTATTATGAGATTTGTGTTAATGTGTTCAGAATTCTGGTTCCTAAAATATTATTGGTAGTGCTGTCAAAGAACTTTAATTATGGAGAGACAAAAAAAAAGTTGTTATATTGAATTGTTTATTTCCTCTTTGCAAATATATTCTAGACATATTTTAATTTAAATCCTTCAATAACAAAAAAATCGAAAGAGTTTTTAACTTGTAAACTAGAAGTTCCCCATAATTTCTAAGGGCCATATTTTCAGATAAACACTCTAAACTATTTCTGGAAAGTTAATGCTTTTTATTCATAGATGAATAAACATTTAAATAAAATATTTTATGGATCTCTATATTTAGTCTGTCCAATATTAAAATCAGTTATATCATGGGAAATTGGAAGACTAAATCCTTTATATTTATGTAAACATTTGGTGAATAAAAGCATCTTTAGAAAAATATAGTTATAGTTCATAGAAATTAAGTTTAAATATGTTATTGCAAATTTGAACCTCTAATACATTCTGGATAAACTTGAAAAGAGCACATAAACAATACATGAACATGTTAACGATGTCAGTTAATGCCTAGAAGTATGTCTGTTTTCAAATATACGTTTCCCAGTAGTGGAAAACTTTCAGATTTTATAACAGGGAAGAAAGTTCAGATACATTCAGCGTGACTTCATACTACAGACATAAACCCAAGTAATTCGTCAAGTTATATACCAGAAATTTGTAATAGATTTTCTCCATAATTATTACACATCTACAAAACTAAATAGATTATTTCTGTGAAAAGCTTAAAAATTGTCTGTCTTGGATATGGATAATTTTCAAGCTTTTCTCAGAAAAATCTATCTCAGTTTATATATTCTTTCACTAGGTGGGGATTGAAAACAAACAACTACGAAGTTCCATTCTGACCTCTAAGATGCTCTGATTATTTATTTTTTTAATATGAAATTTATTGTCAAATTGGTTTCCATACAACACCCAGTGCTCATCCCAACAGGTGCCCTCCTCAATGCCCATCACCCACTTTCCCCTCCCTCCCCTCTCCCCATAAACCCTCAGCTTGTTCTCAGTATTTAAGAGTCTCTTATGGTTTTGCCTCCTTCCCTCTCTGTAACTTTTTTTTTCCCCCTTCCCCTCCCCCATGATCTTCTGTTAAGTTTCTCCGGATCCACATAAGAGTGAAAACATATGGTATCTGTCTTTCTCTGTATGACTTATTTCACTTAGCATCACACACTCCAGTTCCATCCACGTTGCTACAAAAGGCCATATTTCATTCTTCCTCATTGCCAAGTAGTATTCCATTGTGTACATAAACCACAATTTCTTTATCCATTCGTCAGTTGATGGGCATTTAGGCTCTTTCCATCATTTGGCTATTGTTGAGAGTGCTGCTATAAACATTGGGGTACAAGTGCCCCTATGCATCAACACTCCTGTATCCCTTGGATAAATTCCTAGCAGTGCTATTGCTGGGTCATAGGGTAGATCTAGTTTTAATTTTTTGAGGAACCTCCACACTGTTTTCCAGAATGGCGGCACCAGTTTGCATTCCCACCAACAGTGCAACATCCTATAAAAGTGCAATTTTTCTAGCTGGGGTTTTATAAAGTGAAAGCCTCCTTTGGTTTTATGCTGTGGACCTGCTCTATGTACTAAGATAAATTTTTCTTGATAAGGAATCACAATATTGTCCATGTGTATGGTCTAAAATAGTTCAGTTACATTCTGTTGCTTGGTGTAAGATTTATTTGGCAAGCTTTCTTGGAGCTTTCGAGACTCCATTCAAGTATGACCAGGTCTCTGCAACCTTTCCTGACACTCTTCCATTTCCACAGAATAGAATCACCCTTTTGGGGGTTTGTATTCTCACTACATCTTCAGTAATTTTCTATTTTAGTCATAAATCACTCCACTGCCCACGATTCGTTATAAATCTTTTTGCCCTTGATAAACATAAGCTACCCAAGGACAAATTCTCATTTATCTTTTTTTTTTGTTTGTTTCCAATGTCTAGCATGATATCTCATACCTAAAATGGTGTCCAATAATTATTTTTTAAAATGAGTAATTAGTGCATAAATAAGTAACTCACAGGTGGCTCCTGTAAGTTTGCTTTATTTAAGATTCTATAAATTATGTGAGATTAAAATTTAAAAAAAAATATTGTTTTTCTCTGTTTTCCTAAAAATCGATCTTCACCATAAAATAACTTGATAGCATTTTATTTGGATAGTGGCCAATTTATTTTAAATGCCAGCAAGAAGAGTTTGTCTGTAACTAGGTTCTTAAATTATTTTATTTTGTCATTAAATATCAATTCCCTTTAAAAACTGTTATCTAATAATCTAAACAAGATCCAGGTCAGATTTAAACTAATCTAGTAAAAGAAGAACAAATGAAATCACCACCCAGGAGTTAGAGAGTATTTTCAGGGATGCATACTTGGTAACAGTTTCCATTTACTCTCATACTTAAAGCATTTCTTCTCACTTAACTGTTCACTTCTGAGACCAGAAATAGTTTCGTCTGCTTTTTGAAAATGTGTTTTTGAAAAAGCACAAGAAATACACAGGGGATTCTTTAAAATCCGTTGTAAAATATTCTGATGTCCACTATCAGTAATAATATGGAATACAAATCACATACAATTTCTACATGTTTCTGCTAGTTACTATGTGTCCCATTCATTTTGATATTTAAGAATAGTCACTTTTTCTTCCCTGTGTGTGTAACCCATCTATTACATCTGAATATAGTCTGTCAAAGCTAATCCAATCTTACTGTTATTTGGACAGATTCTCAACATTTTCTGATTGCACTTTTAGAATTCCTTGCAGTCAGTTCTTAGTCCACAGAACATGAATAACCAGAAATATCTTCTTCCTGGTCAATCTAGTTTTTCCATTCCAGATGGCCTTCTATTTCTCCCTCAATTCTGGATGCATCCTGCATTTCCTTTGTGCTGGAACCAGCGAGACTAATGTCACACTGCTACCCTTTGTGTGTATGAGTGCTATTTTATTTATTTATTTATTTATTTATTTATTTATTTATCTATCTATCTATTTATTTATTTATTTATTTATCTATGTTTTCTAATCCTGCTTGCTTTTTTTCCCCTTTATTTTAATAGCACCCAGTGCTTGCCACGAGTGCCCTCCTTAATCCCCTCACCCATTTAACCCATCCCCTACTCTCCCTCCCCTCCAGCAACCCTCACTTCGTTCTCTCTAGTTAAGAGTCTGCTTTATGGTTTGCCTTTCTCTTTTCCCCCCATGTTCATTCTGTTTCTTAAGTTCCACACATGAGTGAAATCATATGGTATTTTTCTTTCTCTCACTGACTTATTTCGCTCAGCATAACACACTTTACCTCCATGTACGTCTTTTGCAAATGGCAAGATTTTATTCTTTTTGATGGCTGAGTAAGATTCCATTGTATATATAATTACCACATCTTTATCCATCCACTGGTACATGGACACTTGGATTCTTTCCATAATTTGGGTATTGCCCCTAATGCTGCTATAAACATCAGGGTGCCTGTGCCCTTTTGAATCAGTATTTCTGTATCCTTTGGGTAAATACCTAGTAATACAATTGCTGGGTTGTAGGGTAGTTCTATTTTTAACTTTTTGAGGAACCTGCAAACGGTTCTCCAGAGTGGCTGCACCAGTTTGCATTCCCACCAACAGTGTAAGAGGGCACTTCTTTCTCTGCATCATTGCCTATTTGCTTTACATCTAACAATGCTTCAGAGAGAAGCTTCTACAAAACAAACGGATCACCCAGCATATTCCACTGGGGTGAAGAGAGAGCAGAGAAAGTCAGTTGTAAGATATAAGGATGCCTATCTTGTGACTTTATTTATGAGTGTCCCCCTAATATAAAGATTTTTATTTTCTGAATGGCAGGGGTATACTTAGATTGCAATTGCATTCCCCTCACACCAAGAAAATGTTATGTATTGAGTAAATAATTCAATACACAGATGTAGTTATCAGAGTTTCTTTGTTCATTCAGTACACAACATAATTTAAATAATCATGAGAAAAATTTTACCTTCCAATAATGATTTCTAACTTGGCAAATCCAGTGAAAAGAAGAAAACATCTTACAAATGAGTAAAGCAATCACAAATACACAAACTAGATTTTAAAATAATTCACTATGGTTCTTAGGGATTTCAGTGTGAATTTACATTCTCAAAAATGTGCAAGTAACTGGACTATTATGAATCCAATATCATTATAGATCAGTGATTGCAAGGGAATTATCACAAAACATCTGATTAAATTCAAGACACTTTTCATGAGGTGGTTTCAATTTATCATTAGAATTATGCTAACATATTGAAGACAAAATTATTTTTGTGCTTCTTTTATATCCACTATATCTTCTAAAGGTATGTTTTGATTATACCCAATAATCAAACTATGTTTGTTGAATAAATGAAGAACACTTTATGGTATTAAAAACTGAGCAATATGAAAACAATATATTAAAACACTTCTTTCTATGAGGAGGAATCTAAACACAATAAAAGATAAGAAACCTGCTAAATGGCTTTTTATTTTCATAGAACCTGGTCTAGAAAGATTATTTGAAAATGGCAAACATTTCCACTGACCTCCCACTTATTATTACTTCTTGGAAAAAATGTTATCCATTTTGGGGCGCCTGGGTGCCCCAGTCGGTTAAGCGCCTGGGTGGTTCAGTCGGTTAAGCGTCTGACTTCAGCTCAGGTCCTGATCTCACAGTTTGTGAGTTCAAGCCCTGTGTTAGGCTTCGTGCTGACAGCTCGGGGCCTGGAGCAAGCTTCTGATTCTTTGTCTCCCTCTCTCTCTCTCTGCCCCTCCATCGCTCACGCTCTGTCTCTCTCTCTCTCTCAAAAATAAATAAACATTTAAAAAAAATTTTTTTAAGATGTTGTCTGTTTTTAATCTCATACATAAAAGAGCATGGATTTTTCCTATACAATGTTTGTGAGGCATCATGTAGAAACACTTGAAAATCCTGAAGACTTTGAATGGTAAAAAGGTATGTTATTTTACCTTTCATTTTAATAGACTTTTCCCCATGTCTCCAATCATTTCTAAGTAATTTCAACTTTTTTTTTTTTTTAGTAGACTCCACGACCAGTTTGGAGCGTGTAGCCCAATAATCGGGGCTCAAACTGACAACCGACCGTGAGATCAAGACCTGAGCTGAGATCAAGAGTCTGACGCTTACCCGATTGAGCCACCCAGGAGCCCCTAAGTAATTTCAACTCTCTTGTCATTGTCCTTCTGTCTGATAAGCAGAACATAAAAATAGATGACACAAAAATCTGTGACCAATTCAGAAAATCTGTCAGGGCTGAGAAGGCAGAAAGTGATAGCAGGTCACTAACTTGTTTAAATGTGAACTGGAGTGACAGGGTGCAAAGCATTTGAATTCAAATTACTTCTACACCTTTTAGGTATGTTTCCAGCAGGCAAAATGCTTTAAATCTTTCTCTTTTCAGCCCCTCCCTATGAGACTCCTTTAGCTAGAAAAGTGTGTGTGCAATGCCCAGTGGGCCATTTAATCTAAAGTCTTTATTTTCTTAGACTTTAGGGGAATTAAAAAACAATTAGTAAAAATACTGGGAACTAAGATGTTTTGTTTCAAAAAAGTACTTAACTTCAGCTTTAAAATGTAAAATGAAGGAGGCAAAAGAGAGTCTTCTGAAATCTTTCAGCTTGAAACTTTTCTGGTATTCTGAGAGGATTTATATTAGCTTTGTGTGTGTGTATCTTCTGATTACGAAAGTAATGTATATTTATTTATTTAATAATAACTACAAGCAACATGGGCTCAAACTCATGATCCCCAGATTAAAATGCTGATGCTCTACTGATTGAGCCAGCCAGGCTCCCCAAAGTAATGTATGTCTATAATGAAAATAAATGAAAGTACAAAGGAAAAAAAAAAAACAGTACATAAAGAATTTTTAACATTTTAGCAATTAATTTACATTTACTGACAAAAGCTCTGGGATATATTTTTGAAATGTCTGTTTCACTTGTTATCCTATGGCCTTGGATAATTTTTCTTCTGCTATTACTGTGATTTTTCTGAAACATTTTCTCTTTTCCTCCTCTTTTCTGTTTTAAATATATATTTAAGTTCCGTATTAAATGCGTGCAAATCATTTATAACACATGTGGAATTATAAAGCAAAAATAAGATGGACTCCCGTAAGCCCACTACAATTTAAGAAACATATTTTGCTGTGGGATATTTCAGATTAAGTATCCCATAGGCATTTAAGAATGTAAATGTAGAACATCGGAAATTATGTACACTACCAATTTGTAAAGGCCATTGAATAAAAAAAGTATGTCGAATAAATATTAGATAAGTAGGGAATGCAAGAAGTGTGAAGAGAAACACCAGTTAATTAATTTTATTAACTAGCTGAAAATTTAGTTTTAATATTTTTTGTACCATATTCATAACGACTTGTCCCTAAATCACTTGTGTTTGAATAAGTCTGTTCCCTTAGTCATGCTACTTAAACGTATGATATGTTCCCATAAAATGTTTTGATTGCTTTCAGGGCATTATTCAAAGTCATTGGTAAATTTGTTTATTAGCGTCTAATAGCATATCTGACATGGCAAATTATAACGATTTTTTTAAATTCTTTTTACAATTTCATGAGGTTGAAACATATTTTAAAGAAAAATACCAAACAGTTTTACTCATCTGTCGAATTTATGAAACAAAACAGATGAGCATAGGAGAAGGGGGGGAAAGAGAGAAGGAAGCAAACCATAAGAGACTCTGAACTATAGAGAACAAATTGAAGGGGGCTGGAGAGGAGGTGGGTGGGGGGTGAGCTAAATGGGCAACGGGGATTAAGGAGGCACTTGTGATGAGTACTGGGTGTCATATGTAAGTGGTGAATCACGAAATTCTACTCTTGAAACCCATATTACACTATATGCTAACTAGAATTTAATTAAAAACTTAAACAACAAAAAAAGATTTGTCATATTTGTTTCTTCAGCAATAGACTTCCACGTGCATTTTAAAATCATAGTGCCAAATCCCCTATCAATTGCTTTTAATCTGTAGTTATTTTGTGGACAGATTCTATGATAAAATCATCCTGCTCTTTGATCCCATGTTTCTTTAGATTGTATTTAAGCTCGATCTCTCTAGTATTATTTATGATTTTGCAATTGATTTGAGAATTTGTGCATCCTGGTTCAAGAATGTGTCTTGCACATTAGTATGTTCGAACTTCTCAACCTCTTATCACCAATCCTTTATTTATTTATTTATTTATTTTTAACATTTATTTATTATTGAGAGACAGAGAGACACAGAGTGTGAACAGGGAAGGGGCAGAGACAGAGGGAGACACAGAATCTGAAGTAGGCTCCAGGCTCTGAGCTGTCAGCACAGAGCCCGACACGGGGCGCGAACCAACGAACTGTGAGATCATGACCTGAGCTGAAGTCGGTTGCCCAACCAACTGAGCCACCCAGGCGCCCCACCAATCCTTTAATATTTAGTATCCATTTTGCTTTCTAAACAGCTCTCAAGTGTCCATCTGTTTCTCTTTACCTTCACTAGTATGTTACCTTTCACTTTACCTTCACTTACCTTCACTAGTACTACAAAATCCCTATTATCTTTTACCTGTACTTCCGAAACAGCTCCTGATTAGTGTCTCCTTATCTCCATTCAGTCCTCTCCATTTCTTTTTTCTCATCCCAACTAGAGTGATCTCGAAGATCTTTTAAATCCGCAAATTATTCAGGGAGTCTGGGTGACTTAGTCAGTTAAGCATCCAACTTCGGCTCAGGTCATGATCTCCTAGTTCATGAGTTCGAGCCCCGCATCGAACTCGGTTTTGTGCTAACAGCTCAGAGCTTGGAGCCTGCTTCGAATTCTCTCTCTCCCTCTCTCTCTCTCTCTCTCCCCTCCCTAGCTCACACACTCTCCCTCAAAAATAAATAAACATTAAAAATGTTTAATAAATTAATAGACACTTACTCTATTCAGATCTCTGTCAGTATGCACTTACTTTGGGAAGCCTTTCCTATTATTCCTGAGTTAGGTTTCTCTCTTTCCTTACTTCATAAAATAATACAGCTACTCTTAAAACCACTTGTCTCAGTTGTAATCCTATATTATTTATTTATTAGCATAATTTTCCCTCCCCAAGACTGTGAACCCCATGTGTGCAGAAGCCTTATCAGTTTTGCCAACCATATTGTTTCTGTTAATTTGGGGGGAATGGATTAGTTATTTTATTTTATTTATTTTTTAGTTTCAGGTTTTTATTTAAACTCCAGTTAGTTAACATATAGTGTAATATTGGTGTCAGGTGTAGAATTTTTTGACTTTTAAATACCCAGCACTCATCACAAGCGTCCTCCTTAATACCCATCACACAATTCTTCTACCTAATTAACTATACGTAAAACTTTTTAAAATTATTTGGTGACAAAATTGATACAATGTCACTTTGGAATTAATTTTGCTTTCACTATGGCCTAGTGTGGTAGATTTCAAGTTAGATTTTCAGGAGCACGAAGCTTCTACAGAAATGCCTGCCTTAGCCATGATGGAAGTAAGCTCGGGAGCTGGGTATCCAATTGCTGTTTTATTTACAGTAAATCTGCTACCATCTATGGGATTGTTTCACGTAAAATAATCTTAAGAAACAGTGACTTTAGGGCTAAAATAAAATGCCAAAAATTCCTGGGGAATAGCCATTTTTAAATAAGTGTTCAATGATTGAATTTTTAAAAACACAGTACTAGCTTATAAGAACCCACTTGTTGGGATGAGCACTGGGTTATGTGTAAGTGATGAACCACGGGTTCTACGCCAAAAGCCAAGAGCACACTTTACACACTGCTTATAGCCAATTTGACAATAAATTATATTAAAAAAAGAAAAAAGAAAAAAAGAAAAAAGAAATATAATCCTATAATATTAAAAAAATATTTTTGTGTTTTGTATTTTATCTCAGCAAAAGCAATTGAAATACTCAGCTGACAGAACCTTAAGAAAATCTTGGTTTTGTTCCTTTTACATTTAGCATTTTAATTTCTTATATTCATTCTTTTATTTTAAGTTTATTTATTTGGACAGAGAGAGAGAGAAAGACTCAAGAGGGGCAGAGAGAGGAAAGAGAGAGAATCCCAAGCAGAACTTGATGCAGGGCTCAAACTCACAAACTGAGACTGTGACCTGAGCCAAAATCAAGACACTTAACAGACTGAGCCACCCAGACACCCTTATTCATTCTTAAATAAGGAATGATCTACCTATTTGAATGTTTGCCAGTATATAGTGAAATTTCAATACATTATCCACCTACTTCCTTTATTTTATTTTCACTCTCCCTCAATAACTGTGGGGAGAAAACCTAGTCAAAAAATAATCTGAAGCATTATCTCCCACCCAATAGAATATATATATATATATATATATATATATATAATAACAAGTGTTGTCTAGGATGTGGATAAATTAAAACCATTGTGTGCTGTTGATGGAGATGTAAAGTGTGGTGACTGGTATGAAAACCAGTATGATTGTTTCTTAAAAAAAAAACAAAAACAACCAACATAGAATTACCATATGATCCAGCAATCCAGCAATTCCATCTCTGGGTAATACTCAAACGAATTGAAAACAGTCTCAAAACTATATTTGTACACTAAGTTCATAACAGCATTATTCACAGTAGCCAAAAGGTAGAAGCAGGTCCAGTACCCATCAATGAATGAATAGACAAACAAAATGTGTGAATGCATACAATGGGATAATATTAGCCTCACAGAGGAGGGAAATTCTTTTTTTTTTTTTAAGTTTATTTATTTACTTTGGGAGAGAGCGTGCAAACACGAGCAGGCAGAGAGAGGGAGAGAGAGAGAGAGAGAGAGAGAGAGAGAGAGAGAGAGAGAGGGAGAGATAGAATCCCAAGCAGGCTCCACACTGTCAGTGCAGAGCCCAATGTGGTGATCTAACTCACGAACTGTGAGATCATGACCTGAGCCCAAATCAAGAATCAGGTGCTCAAACGACTGAACCACGCAGGTGGCTCAGAAAGGAAGGCTATTGTAACACATGCTACAATATAGATGAACCTTGAGGACACTGCACTTAGTGAAATAAGCCAAACACAAAAAGACAAATAATGTGTGATTCTGCTTATTTGGAGTAACCAGAACAGTCAAATTTATGGAGACAGAAAGTAGAATGGTGGTTGCCAGAGGCCGGAAAGAAGGAGGAATGAGACTTCCAAAAAGGAAATTCCAATTTTGCAAGATGACAAGAGTTCTGGGATGGATGGTAGTAAAGGTTGCACAACAATACGAATGTATCTAATGCCAGTAAACTGTACATCTAAAAATGGTTAGAATGTAAATTTTATTTGTATGTATATACCAAAAATTAAAAAAAAATAAGAAAATAAGAAAAAAGAGAAAAGATAATTCTGAAGCAACAACTTAAATGTCTATTAATTTGTGAATAGATACACACATGGAGATTATCTTCCTTTCCCATGTAAGTATCACATTTCTTGTGAAATTTCTATTGCCTGTGACAGAATGGAAAGAAAGGGTAAATATCTAAGAGTGTTTGAATCTCATGCCTCACATGCTTAGCTTGAACTTGCCTCAAGTAAAATGAACTGGCATAAACAGGTAAGGGCGTTTCAATTTATATGATTTTATGTTTCATTATATTACATTACTTTTGCTCCAGAATCATGATCAGGACTGAGTTCCATCATTAAGATCTTTCTTTAGTTTCCTTTGCATCGTGCACTCAACCTCAGAGTATGAAGACTGAGAAGAATAAGATCAGATTATGACTCTAAAGTGCCTTGATCATGGAGACCACATCGTTTCTTAAATCTCCCATTGTATCTAACCAGTTGTCTTTATCTAAAAAATATATATCATGGTTGTACTTGAGGCAAGCTCAATCTAAACATGTGGAGGCATGAGATTCAGACACTCTTAGAGATTTACCTATTCTTTTCATTCTATCACAGGCAGTAGAAATTTCACAAGAAATGTGATATTTACATGGGAAAGGAAGATAAAAGAAAGTAGGGTTATAAAGTAAGGTTATATCTTCTAGATGAATTAGGATATCACAGAAACAACTTTTGAGGAAATGCTGCCTTTTAAAATTATATAACTTTTCCATAGGAGATTACTGTGAACAAAAATTTTAGCTGGAATGTATGAGTTATTAGAAACAGTATTTGATTATACGTCTTTGACAGGTAGGTGCTTGTCAAATTTGTTTTATCTTGATATGACAAGTAAGAAAAAGCATTTCTGTCATCTGGCATAAGTGTTTTGTATTTCAAGTCAAATATATTGTTATTTTCCAGGGAATCCATACCTTGATGACTTGCACATCCAGGAAATACATCATGGAAACAAGAGTATCAAATTGACTTTAGGTGCTCTCGCTTTGGCAGCACATAAACTAAATTGGCTTTACGCAACTATTTTAAACTATGAATATATACACACCTTGAGACGTGTACATAGATGGAATTTTCATGCATATGTACATATCAATATATTTAATAATGGAAGAAAAGGAAGCTTGCAAATGGGCTATAATGAGACAAGAAAACACAAGGATATATATATATATATATATATATATACACACACACACACATATCATACACACACTAAAATTAGAATTGAAGCTGTATAAGAATAAAATATAAACTTGCAACTGTATAGTTTTGAGTTTCTGAATTCTTAAAAACTGAGTAGGTAGAAGAATGATACATATTAAGAGACTTTCTAACCTCTAAAAATCATTCTGATATTTATTAATCTTTAATGACTTTATTATGCATTATAGAAATGGGAAATAAATTGGTTTGTGTACAATCAAACGTAAGTTTTGTTTTGTTTTTTTGTTTTTGTTTTTTTGTTTTTTGTTTTTTTTTTGCTTCTTCCTCACACAAGCAAAACCTTGATGTCTATATTAAGATTAAGAAAAACAAGGTCACCACATGTTGGACCATTCCACTGAGCCAAGCCCAGGATACAATGGAACACTTGTAAGAAACCATATAAATTGTCCTTGTTAGCATTCAGTCAATAATGTAGATATTAGACTTTAAACCAATTTATTTACATGAAATTAAACCTGGAGCAAAATGTTTGCCTTCCATATACCCACATGCCTTCTCTAAAATAGTACATTTTTTAGTAGTTCAAGATCACCAGGAAAACTGTACTAAAAATAGTAAGGAAAGTGTCATTGTTTTCCCACAGACAGTTGTTTAGAATTTGGTAAGTGCCTTTGTTAGAATTATATTATTGTAAATACATTGATTTGTTTGAATTATACAGCATAGATTTAAAAAATAGCAAACTCAGTTTTACAATATATATCAACATGATAATAAGTTTTGTTTGGTGTCTTTTTTCAATGAACTTAATTCACTGTACTTGACTGGGATATTTAACTTGAACAATTTAATCTTCATGGTTAACCAGTTCTTAAAAGTTTGTATATCATTAAAATAAACACTTGATTAACCATGCCATATATATTCTATGCCATTTATGCAAATACTTAATCCTGTTCTTTATCTGATTTACCTATGCATAATTATCACTAGAAATTTGTGCAACATGTGTAAATCTACACTGTGCAAAAACAACCTCAGTTAACTCTAATGTGGTGACGGAACTGTAAAAATACTGGAACAGTGCACAGTTCATTGGTGAATTGATTAAAAAGTTGCATTCTGCCACAAGTCCACCAAAGAATGGATGTGAGGATTCCTTCTATTCTTTCATTGTCTCCATCATTTTTCAGTTGCTCTGTTTGCCAGACAGGATTCTTTTAAATAGATAATTTACTGCATAAAAGCCAAACACTTACTACCTTTCATCTGTTTCTTCTTTCTCCTATTCCCCTATCATTCCCCTCTTCCTTCTCCTCCTTGCCTGCTCTTCCTCTTAAAGTATCTTAGGAAAGTGTGTAGTCTATATGATCTATAGATCTATAGTCTATATGATCTTAAAGCAAAAGTTAAGGCTTTTACCACAAGACTTCTTTGATTACTCCGAAATCACACCAGTATTTGTCAGTTGATAGAAAGACTAAGATTTTGTCTTGCTTTCTAATCTGTCCATCATTTTTTGGTTGTTCCATTTGGAGGACAGGATTAAATCTCACAGCACACCGTTTCCAGAATTCATGAGTGTCCGGCCCAGTCGGTATGTCTAGGAGTTTCTACCTCTAGCATGAATGGTGGAGAAGGAAAAGAGCTTGTGGTTATACAAACCTGGTTTCTTCGTATTGTGCAGACGGGTGTTTTACGATGGAAAGATTAAGATGCTCTTTAATTTTATTGTTTATTTTTATTATTTTATTCCGTGTTTTCTGTCTTAATTATTGTCAGGGCCTGATACATTGTGTCCAAAGTCTATTTTCTTTCATTGCACACACTTTTCTTCTGACAATCTATCCAGTCGTCCTACTTTATGATGGTAGTTTTACTTACTCTTTGCTTCACTTTCCAATATTGCCACATAAGTAATTTTTTAAAAAATTTAAATCTGCCCCACTTATTTCCACTAATTCTCTAATTTGCGAAGTGGTCATTACATCCTACCTATTTCAACCACCATTTGGCATTTGGAATTTTCATCAAAATCTATCATTTTGCTCCGTATTTGTAAGTTTACTCTTTCTTCCTAATTCTAATTATTATCATGCTTTGATAACAATCCCATCCTGATTTGAAAATAATCTTGAATTCTGAAGAAGACAACCTTTACCATACAGTCCTAGGTTGCAACCAAAGACTTTTTCACTGATTTTTCATTAGTTTTAGCTTTGTCAGCATATTATTGATTTACTTCAGACACACCCTGAAAAGTTCATGATCAATGAGGTTGATGTTCATAAAATGTGTTTATACATAAATTCAATGATTGTTCAAGAGACTTGACTTCTTAAAATAATTAGTAACAATTCTTTAGTAATTTCATAATTCACTTAATTTTTGGTAATGATATTTAGGTAATAATTTACTACCAAATGTATGTAATGTATTTATGTTCCTTTTTTCTATTGGCCAGGACTTCTGCAGTGTTTTACTTGATTAGGTTAGGGACACATTTACAACCCAAGGAAATCGGTCTGATAGAGAAGATTCATCAATGTCACCCTCTTTCTAATGAGGGGATTTTAAGATTAATGGAATGCTTATATTAGTAAATACCTTCAAAAGCCACTTTTTCTTAAAAATGTTTTTAAAAAATATTCTGGGATATTTTCTATGTGTGAAAACCATATTCCATCTCTCTTACAAGGTCTATTAAGAGTTTTAAAAAGTAACACTCCTTTGTATTCACAAGTTCTTACCATGAAAATATTGATGTATAAATTTTAGAGGAAATAGAGAAAAATTTGTATGAAGGAGCTTCTTAAAATAACATATATATTTATTTACATTCTAGAAAACAATATTTGTAATGAGTCATGTGTAAATCTGGAAAAAAAATACAATGGAGAAAAAAGGCTATAAAATATTTCCAGGCTGTTATTCAGTATGATCATTTGTCCTCATTAAAAATGTGTATTGTTTGCGATGCCTGGGTAGCTCGGTTGGTTGAGCAGCTGGCTTTTGGTTTTGGCTCAGGTCATGATCTCACAGTTTGTGGGTTTGAGTCCCACCTTGGGCTCCACACTGACTGACTGGTGCCTGCTTGGAATTCTCTCTCTCCCCCTCTCTGCCCCTCCCTGCTCATGCTCTCTCTCTCTCTCTCCCTCCCTCTCTCTCTCTCAAAATAAATAAATAAACTTAAAAAAAATGGTTACTATTCACAACACCATCATGTTTAACTTTAAAAATTACTATTGAGCCCATACAAGAAAATGAAAACTTTGTGTCAACTTAAATTTGTTTTTGTTTTATTTTTAAGAAAGTATTGCTTAGGAAAGAATTGTAAATATTAGCCTTAATCCTAAACTGATAAAAGTATATATTTACTAGATTCAAGGTTATTTTCCCTGAAATATTGGGGCTTTAAAGCAGATTACCATCTGCTCATTGTTTCTAAAATTTTATTCTATTTTTATTTTATTTTTTCTTTCAGTTAATGTTATTAATTCAATATTTTCTTCAAACTCTAAAATATGTCATATACCAACAATAGTTTAATCTCGTGAATATGATGGTGAGCAGAAAACCTGTGGTTTTCACCTTCAATGTCATACAGATTAATAGACAACCACACAATCAAATCCAAATACTATACAGCTTAAAGGAGCTGCTGCTATCTCCTAAGTCAGATAGGATATACCTTCTCTAAATGTGATGATGTTATTGTCCTGAAAGATGAACCCCGTGATCATTTAAATATGATAAATGATGTTATCTGAAATCAAAGGTTGATACTTCAAGAGAGTATGGGTAAGTGAGAATGTGGGGGTAATAATAGGAAATGTCCTGGAGAGATGTGGTTTGACAATGAGGACCCCTATAAGGAACCTCCAATATAGTGGAGATTTTAGAGAAATTATGTGAACAGTAAATGTTTATTATACACACACTAGTCTCTAGTTTTGGAATTTGCCAGATGTAATAGCAAAAAGGAGGCAGAAGGAACAGTGAGTAGAAAATTGGACCACAGAAAGATTGTGACCTAAAGAGGTGATTTACTTTATCTTCATCCTGCAAATCTAGTGTAGACACAGCATAAGATAAAGAAAAAAAAAATGGTTAGAGTTTGCTCAGAAAAATGTTAATAAATTGACTCTATTGCTTGTCTCGATTTCTTAACCCCTCTATGGTTACCCTTCCTTCTCCACTCCACTTGTCTTCAGACACTCTTGGGTCTAACTCCAAGATAAGAATCAAAATGAAACATGAATTGTAAGATTTATTTATTTTTACTTTTTTTATCTTTATGTATGAAAGAGAGACAGAGTGTGAGCAGGGGAGGAGCAGAGAGAGAGGGAGACACGAATCCGAAGCAGGCTCCAGGCTCTGAATGTCAGCACAGAACTCGAGGCAGGACCTGAACTCACAAACTGAGATCATGACCTGAGCCCAAGTTGGCGCTTAACTGACTGAGCCACCCAGGTGCCCCAGTTGAAAGCACTTCTAATTGATAGGTATTCCACCCTGGTGCTCCCCATAGAATTTTTTTTTAAAAAGAGAAATGTGGGGCACCTGGGTGGCTCCTCAGTTAAATGTCTGACTTCGGCTCAGGTCATGATCTCCCGGTTCATGAGTTCGAGACCTGCTCAGGCTCTGTTCTAACAACTCAGAGTCTGGAGCCTGCTTCAGATTCTGTGTCTCCCTCTCTCTCTGCCCTTCCTCCACACGTACTCTGTCTCCTTCTCTCTCAAAAATAAACATCAGAAAAAAAATTTTAAAAGAGAGAAATGTAAACACACTGCTATGAAATATTATGCACCACAAGAGGCATTACTAAAGGAAACACAAAATGGTGTTGGATAGAACATCCACCATGATTACAATAGAATTACAGACTTGATGTTTCCTTTAAAAGAAAAAAAAAAGTAAAGAAAACTCAACAGAAAAAATATATAGCAGAACAATGAAAAAAGCAGATATTTTCCAGAAATAAGACAAAAATAGAACTAAAAGAAATAAAAGCTAAATGAAAAATAAACAGACAAAAACAGTAAGAATAATTTTAAAATGCTAACATAATGGATAAATCTTAGTATATCATAGTAAATAAAATTAAAAACTAAATAATGGCAGGGGCTCCTGGGTGGCTCAGTCAGTTAATTGTCCAACTTCAACTCAGGTCATGAACTTGTGGTTTGTGAGTTCTGAGCTGTTAGCACTGAGTCTGGAGCCTGCTTTGGATTCTGTCTCCCTCTCTCTCTCTGCCCCTCCCCGCTAATGCTCTGTGTCTCTCCCTCTCAAAAATAAATGAACATTGAAAAAATGAGTACATAAAGTTGAGAGAAAGTGATTGTTATGTAATACAGGCAAAGGAAATCCCCTTAAACATATAAAATTCCAAAAGAAAAATACAGTTCAAGTAGAACAGAAAGCATGTTGAAAGATAAAATAAACGATGCATTCCCTGAAAAAGAAACCTGATCTTGAAAATTCAAAGGGCACAGCTTATCTAAGAAAAATAAATGAATGCCATAATCTAACAAAGGTTTGTTTGTAATTTATGCTATATGTTCATTGAGCTATATGAGATTGATTGCCATTTTACAGGTCAAAGTGTTCAAATATAAATAGTTACATGCGGCTCAAACTATGGATTAACAGGGGCTCTGAACCATAAAGCATTATCCTCACCAGCTGGAACGTGGTGGCCCCTTGTCACGGTAGCATATGAAAATCCACGCTTTTGATGATTTCGGCAAGTTTAGTTTACCATCTCCTCTCATATTTCCTTTTCAGCAATTTAGTTAGGAAGTATAGTCATCTGTGTTCCCAGAAGATAGGGAGAACCAAACATTGGTACGTATTTGTAATGTCGGTACAGACACGATCGAGTGTAATAAAAGGGGAAAAATTCAGTAATCTTCATAGTTGACATAGCAACACAAGCCAGATGATGGTTGAGTGATCACAGAAAGTTCTGGCAGAACTAAAATACAATTCTAATACTTGTCTACACAGTCCACTTGACTTTGAAAGTGTGCAAATATGTTTAAGTATACTCTAAATTAAGGGATATAGAGCATAAGTAGGACATTCATGAGAAGCCATACAAAAAAAAAACAAAAAACAAAAAACAAAAAACAAGGCAAACAGACCCATCAATATAGTAAAAATGAGAATAATTAAAAAAGCAATAAGCTGTGATTTAAAAGGTAAATCTATTCACATATAAACAAAGCCTAAACATCTGTAGCCATTATGCATACAGTGGAAAATTACATTTTTTTAAAGAAATTAATTTTGTAGAGACACCCAGGTGGCTCAGTCCGTTACGTGTCTGACTCTTCATTTCAGCTCAGGTCAGGATATCACGGTTCGTGAGTTCAAGGCCTGTATCAGGCTCTGTGCTGACAGTGCAGAACCTGCTTGAGATTTTCTTTCTCTCTCCCTCTCTCTCTGCCCCTTCTTGCTCCTGCTCTCTCTCTCTCTCTCTCTCTCTCTCAAAATAAATAAACTTAAAAAAAAGAAATTAATTTTGTAAAAGTAATATAACCAAAATAAATCATTGATAGGAAGGTGAATTGAAAATAAAGTGTGGTGATCCCATCATATTTTATTTTTAAATCAGTACGTATTGTTTGATAGAATATTACTATTTAAAAAAATTAATGACCAAGACCAATACATTTTTATCTTGACTTTTATTATTTTTTAAAGTTTATTTTATTTATTTTGAGAAAGAGAGAGCGAGTGCGTGCACATGAGTGGGGGAGGGACAGAGAGGGAGGGAAGGAATCCCAAGCGGACTCCATGCTGACATTGGGCTCATGACCTGAGCCAAAATCAAGAGTGGGATGCTCAGCCAAATGAGCCACGAGGTGTCTCTAAACCTTTACATTTTTTTAACTGCAGAGGACTCTTAAAATTAACATCTTTGTGTAAGAATTATGGCTTTGTTTTATTTCACCACTCTTTCAATATCAATTTACTTACATCTTGGTCAAATTAAGATTCAATTCAATATTTTTATTTTAAAAGTAACACATAACATACAGCAGGTTCTGATTTAATCAATCTTTAAATTCACACATTAAGCAAATATTTACTTTATGCTCACGAAGTGCCACTCTGTTCCTACAGATAAAACTGCAATAAGAGAAGCTAATCCCTTATCCCCATTGAGTTTGCATTCTAAAAGGAACACATTCAGTAAAATTATCCAAATAATCATGCAATATAATTTTCAGTAAGTATAAGTGTTATGAGGAGAAATAAAGTAGGGTAAGAGACAGGACACAGAGCTGCCTTTTAAGGATGGTCTGGTAATTCCTCTCCATAGTCCTGTTTTAGCAGAGATCTAATAAAATATAGAAGTAATCCAGGCAAAAACCTTGGGAAAGAATGTTCTTAGGGGAGAAAAGAGCAAGTATCAAGAGAAGAAGTGACCTCAGATCCTTCTAGGAAGTTCAGTATGACTGGAACAGAGGGGGCCAAAGGGGAATTGCTTGAAGATTCTCTCAAAAAGCAGCTCAGGGACCAGTAGGACCATAGAGGCCATGCCAAGAAATTGCATTTCATTATCAATGTGACGGGAAGCTCTTTTATGGTTTTGAGTGAGGGGATAAGAGGGTCTGTTTTTTATGTTTAATGGATAATTCTCATGACTGTGGTGAAAGATGAAAGAAAGAGGTGATGAAGGGAGACCAGAAGCCTATTGAAATGGTCAAGGAGAAGCACCAGTAGGAACTTATCGTTATTGGTGGCACCGATGGTAGAGTGGTCAAAATCAGGAAAAATATGGTTTCAGTTACTGAAATATATACATTTTGGGGTTGGTGGAAAATGAATGTCATTTAAAGTCACAGGACTACATGAGCTCTTCTGGGAGCAAAAGTGGGAAGAGCTTTCCACTTCATCCATCCATCCATCCATCCATCCATCCATCTGTCCATCTATTATTGATCTGTTTATACACTCACAAATACATCTAGAAAAATAATCTGTGATGTCATTAGATTTTGAGTAACTTTTTTGTTTTGTTTTGTTTTGTTTTGTTTTTTGTCTTACTTAATGACAAAGATATGCATGTGTGATTTTTACAAAAACAGTGACTGCAGTGATTGATGACAAGAGTGAGAGACAAGGAAGCATAATGGTCATTAAAAAGACAATGAATTAGTATCTCCTGGAATAATGAGGTTTTTTCATGTAAACACCTTTAGTAACAGAAACCAAGATTTAAGTATCATCTCCGAAAACGAGAGGGCTGAATGCCCACACACGTCACTTTCTGGACATCTGTGTTTAGAGTTTGCCATTCAGCTTCTATAGAAAGAACTAGAAGAAAAAGGTAATAGCAACAAACAACATATGGTGGAAATTAAAGGGATAAATAATCTAGAGAAAATGTGATTGTTAACAGTTACATTTTAATCTTTTAGGAGTGATGCCAAGTAGCAGATTAAGAGCTCTTTCAAAATTTCTTGGATAAACTTTTGTTTGTTTTTCAAGCAACACATTGCTAATTAAAAATCCAAATACACTGTGCTGCATATTTAAAAGGCAAATGTTGACATGTAACTTTGTCAGATTTTGACAGATCTAGGTTGAGAAATTTTGAATTTCTGATAAAGTGAAATAAATTTGCAATACCACACGTTAATTAGACTGGAGTTTGAGTCACAGCTTTGTAAATACCTAAATGAGGAAACAAATCGGATGATGTTAAAGAATTATGTAACACCACCACCCTGAAATGTGTCAGGGGGATCTTTGAAACTAAAATGACAAAATGTACCAAGCCAACAGTTTGAAAAGAATGAAGTAGTGTTATACCAGGGATTGTTACAGTATTACAGAAATAACCAGTGTTCGGTCTCTCTCATGCTTTCATTCATCAAAAAATAAAATCCCCTAGCGACTTCACACGACCCACCTATCATTATCTTTCTCTGCTGCTGTTCTTTGTCTGCTTTGTTGATTTCAGGGCTAGTGATCAGAAGTAGAAAGAGCTGCAGATTCCCGGATCTTTAACTTAAACATTGCTGTGCCAACGTCTGAATTTCACCAATAGCCCTCTCTAGGGATCGGTGATCTTCCAAACTCCCGGAGGTCAGTTCCCTGATTGCTAGCTCTCCCCGTTATACCAGGATTTGTTTTATTCTACACAATTTTTAAAACAAATTTCCTGTTAATATATGTAGCTACAATTCAATATGTTTTGTCCATCTATGAAATTCTATTTTTGTATGTGTACAAACTAAAACTATTTTGATCTCTCCAGAAAATCTGGAATTTGTCATTTTTAAACTTATTTTCCTTTTTCTTAAACTATAAAATTTATAATATTTATTTTTACTGTAAATATATTTTTCTACCATATTTGCTAACTGGCCGTTGCCCTTAAAAACCTCAAAAACAAGGGGGCGCCTGAGTGGCTCAGTTGGTAAATCATCTGACTTCGGCTCAGGTCATGATCTCAGGGTTTGTGAGTTCGAGCCCTGCATTGGGCTCTGTGCTGACAGCTCAGAGCCTGGAGCCTGCTTCGGATTCTGTGTCTCCCTCTCTCTGCCTCTCCCTGATTCATGCCTCTCTCTCCCTCTCAAAAAAATGAACAAATGTTAAAAGAAAAAAATAAAAAAAACCCTAGAAAACAAGATGGACATACTAAATTAAAAGCAAGCATAAAGATAGAAATGATGAAGAACGGAAATCAATATAATAGAACAAATAACTCTAAAATTACAATAAATAAAAAAAAAATTTTGGTGTTGGTTACAATGTAGACACACACAGCACAATGGAATAGAACACAGAGCTTGGAAACAGGCACACAAACCTAGTCAACTGAGCTTTAATTAAGATCCAATCCAATTGAGAAAAGTACAAGTAACGATTTTAACAAGCTGTGCTAGAATTGTCGAGTGTAAACACACAAATATAAGAACATTCACCTATATCTTGCAAATTATACAAAAGTTAAATGGATCATAACCCGAAATGTAAAATGTAACTATATAACTTCTAAGGGTAAGCAGGGAAAATGTCTGTCACCTTTGATATGTGACAGACATTCTTAAAGAAATGAAAAGGCAGACCACAAACTCAGAGAAATTATTTGCAAACTTCACTTATGACAACAAATCCAGAATAAAGAACTCTCAAACTCAATACTCATTAAGAAATCAAAGAAAACAAATTTCAGCAAAATATCATAACAGACACATCACCAAAGAATGGCAAATAAGCACTCAAAAATATGCTCAACAGCAGTAGCCATTAAAAAAATTGCAAATTAAAACAAGATACTACTATGTACCTCTTCTGACAATACCAGCTGCATGTATAGTTGCTGAGTTCCCAGACTTTCATAGATTCTGGGGGGAAAGAAAAATGGTAGAGTCACTTATTAGCATTTTTATAAAGTTAAATATACACTTATCTTATGACCCAGAAATCTCATGCTTACCTATTTACTAAAGAAAAATGAAGACTTATGTTCACCCAAAAGCCTGTATGTGAATATATATAGAAAACTTTATATATAAATGCTAACAAATGGGAACAACACATACGTCCTTTAGTAAATTCAATATAAGGAATATTATGCAGCAATAAAAAGGAATAAACGACCAAGTGATGTGACAACGTGGATGGCTCTTAAATGTATGTTGCTAAGTGAAAGGAGCCAGATCCCGAAAGCTCCATCTTGTATGATGCCATTTATATGATATTCTGCAAAAAGGTAAACGTTAGGGATGGAAAACAATGTTTTCTAGGATACTGAGTAGAAGGCTGTTTTAACTATAAAGGGACATCATGGGAACATTTTTGGAGTGATTGAACTGTTCTATATCAAGAGTTTTATGGTGGATAGAAGACTTTGTGCATTATTAAAACCCATAGAATAATATACTGCATAGTACAAATTTTATAGTATATAAATTGAAAAACTTCTCAGCTTAGAATATAGAGGAAATCCAGAATGTCATTAATTCATAAAACAGTTTAAGTCAGTGTGTAACCAATTGTGGCCATCCCTGAAACGTATTCCTTCTCTCCTTTTCCCTACTTTTCTCCAGAAGATTCTTGGCCCTGGGACAGATATTTGTGTCTGCAGAATCATATTTTACAGATAGCGATTGTATAAGAGGAAAGGCAAATGGCCAGATCTAAGGATATGGCAAAACAATTCCACTACTGTATGTAATGTATGAAATGTTTGTAATGTTGAAAATTATAATGCCTTGACGTATTTTCTTAATTTCATTAGTTTTAGCAATGAAAATACAAATACACTGGATGTTCTCAACAAACCTAGTCATTTTCATTAGTGGAATGAAATGCAGTATGTTTTTCATGACATAGATTTTTAAAAATAATTCTACTAGTTCTTTGCAGATGGCTTTATTTCTTTTTTTGAAGAAAGCTTATTTATTTATTTTGAGAAAGACAGAGACAGCGTGAGTGGGGGAGGGATAGAGAGAGGGAGAGGGAGAGAGAAAGAGAGAGAGACAGAGAGAGAGACTGAGAATCTCAAGCAGGCTCCACACTGTCAGCACAGAGTCCGATGCAGGGCTCAAACCCATAAAGCCGCGAGATCATGACCTGAGTGAATCTGAGAGTAGGACGCTTAACTGACTGAGCCACCCAGGTGCCCCACAAATGGCTTTATTTCTTAATACTTAAATTAACTCATCTTAACTTCTTATTAAGATATTCTGGAAGTGAGAGAAATTAAAAATAGAGTTAATTCACTCACTTTCAGCGACAGCAAGAACAAGATAATGATTTTTTTTTCAATGGGGTATATTGGTTCTTACAAAAATGTTTAGAAGATCAGGCATCAATTTTGTGCCTTTCTGCATCCATGGCAATTGTGTAGGTAGACTCTGATTATAACAGGTCAAGTTCCCAGATTATGTCACTCTTCTGAGAAAATCTTTTAATGGTTTTGCATTACTTCTGGAACTAGGTCTAAATTCATTTTTCATGGGACACCATTGGTCATCAAGCCAAGTGATTCTAGATATCATCATACCTACAAGAAAATAGATAGGATTTCACTTTTCTCTCTTTTTTTTTTCTTATATCTACTCTCTTCCTCAATATTTTGTATTAAACTATTAACGAAAGTACAGCTTACTCTCATTGTAAAGGATTTGTGCCTCCATAGAAGGGATATTAGCTCTTTAAACTCAAGGGGGCATCAAAAAGATAGTTAAATATTCCAGTTAAGTGTCCTAGTTAAAGTTGCTACTGCTGAAAATTACAAAAGTAACAGTTCAATAAACAGTGAGGGAGAAAATATCATTTAATTAGAACTGCTAAATTGACCACAGTATGCCAACAGAAACAGAGATTTTCATTTCTGAAACTGGGCTAACTATGGTCATATCATTATATATATTCAAGTGAATCTTTTTTTTTAAATATGAAATTTATTGTCAAATTGATTTCCATACAACATCCAGTGCTCCTTCCAACAGGTGCCTTCCTCAATCCCCATCACCTACCCTCCCCTCCCTCCCACCCCCCATCAGCCCTCAGTTTGTTCTCAGTTTTTAAGGGTCTCTTATGGTTTGTCTCTCTCCCTCTCTAACTTTTTTTTCCTTCCCCTCCCCCATGGTCTTCTGTTAAGTTTCTCAGGATACATGAAAACATGGTATTTGTCTTTCTCTGAATGACTTATTTCACTTAGCATAACACTCTCCAGTTCCATCCACGTTGCTACAAAAGGCCATATTTCATTCTTTCTCATTGCCACGTAGTATTCCATTGTGCATATAAACCAAAATTCCTTTATCTATTCGTCAGTTGATGGACATTTAGGCTCTTCCAATAATTTGGCTATTGTTGAAAGTTCTGCTATAAACGTTGGGGTACAAGTGCCCCTATGCATCAGCACTCCTGTATCCCTTGGGTAAATTCCTAGCAGTGCAAGTGAATCTTTAAGTTCCAATTTAGTATACATTCCATTCCATTCTGACATAAACCACGATGCATTGCCTAAAGAGAATACATGATCGGCCCCATAGAAAGTTGAATAACCTGTGTTATACTTTTTCCTAAATTTACTTTTTATTTTTATTTATTTGCTGTTGTTGTCCAAGGTTTATTGAAGACAGTCCAGCACCATAAAAAGATTCAAACGGCCCCACATGGTGTTTTGAAATCCATCCCACCTGTAGGCTGGGTAACCTACAGTTTGGACAGACTGCCCAAGTTCAAAAGTTTCAACATTTCCTTAGTGTCTGGATCTACTTCAGCCATCTCCTGATCCAAAGCTGAGAACTCAGGTACATAATGATTCATCCTTTCTCTCTCCTCCCCCTGCAGCTTGATGGAGGTAACTCTCCCCCTGCAGCTTGATGGAGGTAACTCTCAGCAGGCCTCTCTGAATCTGCTTCATCAGATGTGTGACATAGCCTGCTGTCTTATTGCGTGGCTTCTCGCTGGGAATAATGGTGGTCCCCTTGCCTGTGCATTTGTTGGTGTGGAAGTCATTGCCCAGGTGAATGCAGTGTTTCTTAATGATGACCCAGCCTGTCTTCCTCATGGTTTTGGTGCGCAGGTGGCCCATGTTGGCGGGTATAGTCTCTGTTGGGGTTTTAAATAAATACAGGTTTAATAAGAATGATGATTTTTTAAATGTACATTGTAACATTTCCCTAACATTGCAAACTAAATGCAAATGCATTTTCATCTTTGAATCTTTGCAAGATATTAGCAGACACTGGAACAAAGATTGTCATCTCTATTAGAGTAATGGCTAATATTTATTATTATTGTTTTTATGATTATTATTATTACTGTAGAGAGAGAGAGTGAGAGCAGGGGAGGGGGGTGGACACACACACACACACACAGGGAGAGAAAATCCCAAAAATCCCAAGCAAACTCCTTGCCCAGCATGGAGCCCCATCTGGGTTTTATCCTAAGACACTGGGATCACAACCTGAGCCAAAATCAAGAGTCAGATGCTCAACCAATTGAGCCACCCAGGTTCCCCATGGCTAATATTTGTTGACAGCAGTATAGGAGGTACTGTGTCTAATACTTTAAACATATTATCTCATTTAATTCTCACTTAATTCTCAAGCCACCCTATAAGAAAATGACTATTGTTTTATCATTTATTCTTTTAATATTTATTTTTTAGACAGTGATAGAGACAGAGTGCAAGTGTGTGGGGTGGGGGTACAGAGAGAGAAGGAGACACAGAATCTGAAGCAGGCTCCAGGCTCTGAGCTGCAGCAAAGACCCCAACGCGGGGCTCAAACTCGCAAACCATGAGATCATGACCGGAGCTGAAGTCGGACACCCAACTGACTGAGCCACTCAGGTGCCCCAGTACTGATGCTTAAAGGTAAATGGCAGAGCAGGTACTAAGACTCAGCACCACTGAAATGTTCTCAATCACTGCATGCAGCTGCCTTCTGAACGAGGACACTGAAAATCCAAGAGCTAGTATTAGGTAGCTAAGCCAGATGTAGAATCCACATTTCTAACTGCTTATCAAACAGATTTTACTTCCATTTCACAAGCCATATTTTTATGTGATGCATTCTCCAGCATGCATACAACCTGCTAGTATCTGCCTTTTCATTTCAGAGAATACATAATGTATTTGTTCATCAGTAAACACCATCTTGCTGATTGCTGCATGCCAACATAAACTGCTTATCATCCTCAGTCAGTCATTAACAGCTTTAAAATGGTTACTTTGCTGGGGCACCTGGGTGGCTCAGTTGGGTAAGCAGCCAACTCTTGATCTCATGATCTCCCAATTCATGAGTTCAAGCCCCACATCAGGCTCTGTGCTGAGAGTATGGAGCTTTCTTGGAATTCTCTCTCCTCTCTCTGTCCCTACCCCACTTGTGCTCTCAGCAACTCCCCCCCCCATCTCTCTCAAAAATAAGTAAATACACTTTAAAAAATAGTTAGAGTGCTGAATATTGATAGCTACATCAAAAAACTAATTTCACAATAACTCAGTGCTTTTACTCATACACCTTTTCACTTATCTATATCAGCAAATGAAAGAACAAATATTTGTCATTCATACAATTGAGAGCCAAACCTTTTTTGTTGTTGTTGTTCACAGAAAGAATACTTGGCTCTGAAATAGTTTTAAACACAATTGTTGATGCTATACCAGTAAAAGACAAGAATATCGACAGCAGCTTTAAGTCTTACCTGGACTATGTCCACAGCATTAATATAAAAAGGTTAGGTTGTCTGGATCTTATGCTAATTGCCCCACCATTCTACATGTCTTTCTGGAGTCTTCCAAATGTTAGAGTGTTTTAAATTTGAGATTTATGATTTTCATGTTCATTAAATAACACCAGGTCCTATTGCCCTACTTAATAAAGCAGTAAGATTTAAGTGTCATTTTCAACTTGGACTCAATTTTTCCATAGTATGCACTCAGGCCTTTTTAGCTGGTTAAGAAAAAGAATTTAATTCTTTTTAAAAGTTACAAAGATAAACATCAGCATGCTTTTTTGTGACAGAGAATGCATTCAGAATTAAGAAGCATGACAATAATTTAACTGCATAGAATTTAGATGTGTTCTGTCATTGACTGGGCTGAGATATATTTTTAAGATGCCCAATGGAAAAGGCAGGTGTTACGAAAGAGAGAAGATGGAGTCTGGAGACAGGGTGTCGTGCAGTCAAAAGAGCTGAAGGTAAGAGAGATAATTAATTCTCTGTATTACCTTTGTACCTTGGGCAAGCTTTAACTTCTTTCTCATCTGCAAATCTGGAATATGTATTATAATAATTTAGGGCGACAATGTTGATAAACTCTTCTTATAGAAGCTGACCACAAAAAGTACTCAAAACGTAATAACCGCCTTTAATGTGTATTTATTTTTGAGAAAGAGAGAGAGAGAAAGTGCGTGCAGGGGAGGGGCAGAGAGAGAGGGAGACACAGAATCTGAAGCAGGCTCCAGGCTCTGAGCTGTGGGCACAGCTGCCTCAGTAATTGCCCTTAGTAATCATTATTTCTAAATGTCAAATAGACAAATGAAGTTCCCCAGATATTATGTGACCAAGTTAAATATAATATAAATTTATATATAGATGGTTTATGACTACAAAATATTTATCAAAATAGGGTTACTTATTTCAGTTTACAAGGGAATTACAAAATTAAATATTTGTAATATTGTAAGCATATGGAATAATTAATACTATAATGACTATAAATGAGTAGTGTATTCAACATCTCAAAGCCTTCACAAATCTTAAAATATTTTCATATTTTCTTTAGTTACATTTTTAATTCAAAGTTGAAAACAAACACGAAGTCCCTAGTGTACCCCTTCTTTAGGCTCGGGACCCAGATGGCCTTAATGCTCCCATAACTTAATTACATTTTAGACAGTTCCTCCTGACACGAAGTCCTAATCTCCCTTTTCTTAGAGCATTTGCTTTAACCAATTTACATTTTTCTCTGCTTCTTTGAGATTTCTGTACATTTTTTTTAAAAGCCTCTTGCCAGTTTCACCACCTGGGATATAATGATGAAAGGAGGTAGCATCCCATCTCCTAGTTTCTGTAAGACAGGAGAAGCCTAAGTTCTATGAATGCTTTGCTCCAACTTGCAAAACTGCCTCCTGTCATAAAGATAGAGTGAATTAGCAGAGTCAGATGGACTGATGTCCTACAGAACATTCCTACCAGCTTGTTCCACACATTAAACCCTACCACTACCTGTGTTAGTGAATTTAAGTTCAGACTTAGCCACGGCCTCTCTCCCCTATTGCATTAGTCTTGAATAAAATCTCCCCGCTCTGTTTAACATTGTCAATGCAATTTTTCCTCTAATGTGGATTATCTTCCACCCCCAATGCCACTGAGAAAATTTGCAGTATTTTCATAAAATCCAAAAGTAAAAAAATACTATAAATAGTTAATAACAAATAAAACAAGCACAGACTTATAACAATAAGTTGATACATAAATTGATAGTTTTTTCAGACACAAGTATAATCATCTGCCCTTTAAGGGCAGGGTTGCAGGGGTGCCTGGGTGGCTCAGCCAAGCGGCTAACTCTTGATTTCGGGCCATGGTCTCATGGTTCCTGAGTTCAAGAGCTGCATCAGGACTGAACTGACAGTGTAGAGACTGCTTGGAATTTCTCTCTTTCCTTCTCTGCCTCTGCCTGCCTCTCTCTCTGTCTCTCTTTCCCAAAATAAATAAATAAACTTAAAAAAAAGCAGCATTGCAAACTTTCAGTTACTATTTCTAACACATTGCTCAGATTGCAAGATTTTTTTCAACATACACTTTTTTGCCTAATATCTGCTACAATTAAAGACATATTCCAAAATTTGGCACATGTATGTTTTACTCTCCAAGCTTTCTTCTTCTATTGTTATCAGTTTTAAGGTGGAATAGGAAGGACATAAAAACTCTAAATGACAGATGCTGAGATTTGACTGTGAAAATATTGATGCCAACGAAACTAGATGATGTTTTGACAACTTCTCAGGCTGAACCTTTTTTACCACCTCCTGTGCCTTCCCCTATTAATGGGCTTTTTCAAAAAGACTACTTGATGGATTATCCATTCAGCCTCTTTAAGTGACTCACTAGGACCCCTTCATTTACAATGAGGCTACTGAGAGAGCTAATTACCAAACTAAGCAAGACCCAGCAGGAACCAGTAATCATTAGTCACACATTTACCACACCTGGTAAAGGAATACATTTAGGAGGGAGAGCTTTTGACGTCTGTTATTATTTGACATGAAATTAAGTGAAATTCTTGATGCGAACTCTTGGTGGCCAAATGTCTTCCTGAAAGAGAAGCTAATTTCCATAAAAACTTTATGGAAGAGGAATCAAGAAACTGAAGGAAGATATGGGAGTGTCGATAAGGAGGAAAAGTCACTGCTTCTCTTTCTCTTTCAGTCTCTGCCTCAGCTTTTGACAAAAAGGAAAGAATATTAGCATGAATGGATTTTTTTAATGAACCAAAAGATACGTTTTGCTTGTCATTATGGCATAACAACTGAATTTACATTCATTATTGGCCATTTAGTAAATACCACTTTTTTGTTTGTTTGTTTGTTTGTTTGTAATCCTGCAAAGTCCTTTCAGGATTCATTCCAAAATATAAAAAGATTGATTAGCATCATAATTTTAGCTAGAAAATTCAAATTATAAATAGAAATCATGAATGAATGATGAGAAAAGAAAGACTCGCCATTTTTACCAATGCAGAGATCTCTATCAGGCAGCTGAAGACATAACAAGAAAACAAAACAAAACAACAACAAATGTATGTATTTGTTAAAGTTCTGCTTTGAATCATGCGTTCTATATCTCTTGGTGTCAGCTACAAAATCATTTTAAACAACTATATCAAATCCTTACTGTATATGCTGTCTATAATGATGTAGGAAACAAGAGAAAAGGAAAAAGAAATATTAAATTTCCCTTCAACTTACAGCCCATTGACAAGTCCTTGAAACAGACAGAGTGACCTTCCTCGAGGAGTTCAGCTGCCTCCATGATGACACTTTGCTAAGGACAAAAGGAAATCTTAGCCCAGCACCCCAGGATGCTGTAAGTCTACTTTAGCAAATAAAAATTCCGTTGGAAACTTCTTTATCTCTACCCCCCTCCACAACATATATGCTGGCAATCATATGCCAAGCTTATGGTCCCTTGATATACATCTGAAGGGTCTCATGAATGAGTTTTCACTAAACATTAATGAAGGACCTTCCCTAAAGCAGCTAGCCCCTCAAAGTCCTAGAAGCCTTGTTTCCAAAATACCTTAGAGACTCACTCTATCCCTAACCCCCTGCCAACCTGAAAGTATATAATCAGTCACCCATCACAACCTCAATGCAGCAATTTCTGTCCATGGGTCCTGTCCCCATGATTTAATAAAACCACCTTTTTGCACCCAAGACGTGTCAAGAATCCTTTCTTGGCCATCGCCTCAGGACCCCAACACTTCATACCATGTCACATAATATCACTCCTAATGACATCTGGTTCACTCTATCAAAGAAAGTGGCAACATTGGTTTGGCAAATTTTTTTTTTTTCTCTGAACCCATATTGACTGTAGTGATTACCTTTATTTTAGAAAGTACTCACATCTCATGAGTGTAAAGGTTCAATTTACAATCATGCCTGTGCAACTCATATATATTTTAACAGTATACGGAGTTCTGAAACACACCGAATAACATTTTGGAAGATCTATTCAGTTAATATAATGCGCTTCAAAATTCTCCTAAATGTGCATGTATTTATAGGAAGCACTATTTTCAACGTGGATCCATTCCATACAACATCCTTTTGAGGTAGAGAAGCTAAAGGCACTGTTTTAGAAAGACTCCATCTCTGCGGTTTTCTGTCAGGCCCCATTTCCTCAGGTTCAGTGTTTTGTCTCTGAATAAGCCAAAGAAGCTATGTTTCCACTTTAAGGAGGAAGCAAAAGTTAATTCTCTGAGTTTCATCCCAGGCCCCAAACACTTAATGACGTCTGAGAAGAGCCAGATCCCAAACATCCCAAGCGTGTTCAAGACATTAGCTTCGAACAAATCTCGACTGATGCTGGCATCTATACCCCCTACCTTCAGTGATTTGTGGAATGACACCTGTCCTTCACCTGACACTCGCCTTTGATCGGACCCTACCTGGATTCCTGAAGGAACACGTACACTAGACCCCTTTCCAATATAAACCCGTAACCTCAAGTGATGACATGACTCATTTTCCTTTCCTTCCCAAGTCTTCCAGGTGCTCTGTCTGCTATTCTGTCTGTCACTTCCACTATTCAATAAACTGTTTCACTTTCTCTGGCTCAAGTTTGATCTGTGTCTCGAGTGAAACCAAGGACCTGCGTGGCTGGTCCTATGGGACCCTCCTCTGCCTCAGATTCAGCCTGCCTGCATCACCTTCTTCTCTCGAAAAAGCATCTGGATCCTCAGGCAACGGTCACACATGCAAAGTGTGATCCCAGCCTCCTGACATGGGTACCGGTAGCTGAAAAATGGTGGCCACACAAACCAAGTTTTGATTATCAGAAATTCTCTCCCAGGTATATGGAATATGGACTAGAAGATAACCAGTGAGTCTGTATGCATGACTAACACTTAAACATTACAATCTCTGGTACACTGGGATGTCTAATTTCTTTTTTTTTTTTTAATGTTTACTTATTTTTGAGAGAAAGAGAAAGGGGTAGAGAGAGTGGGCGAGGGGCAGAGAAAGAGGGAGACAGAGGATCCTAAGGGGGCTCCACGCTGACAGCAGAGAGCCCGATGTGGGGCTCAAACTCATGAACCATGAGATTACGACCTGAGCCGAAATATGATGCTTAACTGACTGAGCCACCCAGGCACCCCTGGAATGTCCAATTTCTATGATGTAGTTTGAAAATGGAAAAAGCATATCTTCGACAAGAAGAAAAAAATGATGCAGATAAACAGAAATAAAGCAACAAGTGTGCAACAGGTTAGGCGACCTTGGGATCTTTCTAGATCCCAACTCCAGCTCCTGACGTCTATCTGCAGGTGCATTTTAAAGGTGCCACTCTTGTATCCCATTATGACAATTTCCCTTTCTATCCTGGCAGTTGTTCAAGTTGTGTTGCTTTGTGTGTAAGACGACCATAAACCCGTGCAGAGCCCTGGGTAACGTCAACTGCTCCAGTTCCCTCTCAAGTGCAACGTTTCATGCGACTGTGAATAAAAAGATGCTGTTGTTAATATTATTAAAATAGTTTAATCAGATGCTATTATTCATGAATTATTTTTTGAATCATTGTTATTAAAAGCATCATTTAAATAGGCCATGATAAGTTTGCTGGACCTTCAACTGCGTAAACACAGTTCCAAGGTAACTGAAGACCTTTCCTTCAGTGGAGAGTGGTCGCTGAAGCTTGCTCAGATCTGAGTAACTAGGGGGAGCTGTTTGACATCGCTCCCCCACCAGCCGTTTGATGTACCTCCCCATTGTGCCATTGTCTTCAGTGGCCACTCGACACAGGGAGCTGCTAGTTGCTACCTGGGACTGTCAGTGGGAAATGTGGGAAATTATGTTATCCTCATATGAAACCTGGAATGAGCAAGTTCCAACTATTCTTTTATACATTTGGTTTTTGAGTAATTACTGTGTTTAGTTTTTGTCATAGCATCTTTTGCCTGCAATGAACTAAAACAACAAAAAAGGAAATTCACACCTAATGAAAGAGCACTGAATTTCCCTGTTTCATTCTTTACACCATTCATTTATCAAAGGACGGATCCAAATTAGTGTTACTTAATTTCTTTCTTTTTTTGTTGTTGTTCTTGAGAGAGAGTGGGGGTGGGGCAGAGGGAGAGGGGAGAGAGAATCGGAAGCAGGCTCCAGCCCAGCGCGGAGCCTGACACTGGGCTCAAGCCCGTGACTGTGAGATCGGGACCTGAGCCGAAATCAAGAATGGGACGTTTCACGGACTGAGCCACCCCGGCGTCCAAATTTTGCTTAGTTTCAGTTTCAATTTTGCTTACGCACTTATAAAAATGAAGCATAGTTAGGAAGCTTTTATACCGTTGGCAGAAGTTTTGCAGATGTTTACATAATATCAGTGTCATATCAGTGTTGGTCTAGGATCTCCAGAAAAACAGAACTAATAGGAGATAGACACATGCATGCACACACAGAGTTTTTCTATGAGGAGCTGGCTGTCCTGATTATGGAGGCGGAGAAGTTCAAGATCTGTAGTCAGTAAATTCAGGTCTCAGTAGAGTGGATGGTATAAATTCTAGTTTGAGTCTGAGTCCAAAAGCAGGAACAGACCAGGTCCCAGATTGAAGACACTCAGGAAGAGAGAAAGAATTCTTACTCTGCCTTTTCTTCTATTCAGGACCTCAGAGACTGGATAAGGCCCACCCACATGGGGGGCGGGGGGCACAAGGTGCTTGCACAGATTATTTCCTAGTTATTAGATTATACTAGACTTTAGTTTTATTCTTCCTATGTTGGTGAATGTTTTAAGCTTTTACGAGAAAGTTTTATGTTTTTATCATCAGGGAAACAAAAAAAGTGATTTTGCATGTAGTAGAATTACTGATGGATAGAACTGAAAGTCACAAAATGTTTGTTTCACATTTTTGATAGTTTGAACTTTGCCTTTGGTTTTGATTAGGATAATATAAGGAAACAAAAGTAAGTGAATTCCATAGTATTTTGTATCTTAATTTGATTATATAAAGTGTTCAGAAAACACTGAATAAAATGGTGAATTCTGATGAAATATTACCTCATTGAAAATTCACCTAATATATTTTTTATTCAAGAAAGCTTCAATAGCTGATGAGTTTAACCAGATAGTAACTGTCCCTCTTAGCATTTAGGAGTTCATTAGCTATCTATCACTATAACAAATTACCACAAAACTTAGTATCTTAAAACAACCAATATTTATTATCTAACAATTTCTGAGGGTTGAGAATTCAGAAGTATCTTAGCTAGTTGTTTCTTGTTCAGAGTGTCCCATGAGGATCATTTAAACTTTAGGCAGGTGCTGTAGTCTCTGAAAA